>NC_057010.1:3181055-3184476 GCF_000002595.2 Chlamydomonas reinhardtii | reverse complement strand
GTGACGGCGGCGGGCGGGGGTGCCGGCCGGTACACGCGGTGATGCCCGCCCTTGTAGACGAAGCGGTCCATGAGCGGTTGGGACACCAGGCCGACGGGGCTGGTAGTGGCGACGTGTCCGCCCAAGCCAGCGTCACAGAGGCCAGGGTACCGGGAGCACTGGCACGGGGTATTAAGGATGCGGTGGCAGTCGGCGGCGGTGAGGGTGCGTGCTAAGTCCGCGTAGTTGCAGAACCGCTGTTGCACGGTGAGTCCCTTGGTGTAGTGCAACGGCGGGTTGGGGAAGTTGGCGTAGGGGCGGGCGGCCGCCACGGCGGCGGAGTCAAGCACGGCGTAGATGGCGCTGGTCGGGAGGTAGTGGCGCAGGCTGTCGGGGAGCCACAACTTGCGGGTGAAGTCGGGGATGGGGATGTCGCGGTGACGGTCGTGGATAGCGCGGCCGACTGCGGCGCAGAGCCAAGTCGCGCAGTCCGCACGTAGCTGTAACGTGGCGGGGGCATAGTACGTGAGGTATGCTTGGAGTTGCTGTAACGTGTGGTTGTTGAACGAGGCGAAGTGGTTGGCAGGGAGCTGCCGGCCGGGTTGGTACGGGTCGTGGGCCGTCGGACGCGCCCACAACCGTTGCAGTGCTTGCAATCGGCGTCGCATGTCACGCGTGGCGTACCGACGGTTGGGGCGTCGCTGGGGGTGGGCGATGGGCGGCTGGGTGAGTGCATACGCACGATACGCCACGTTGTAGCCGGCGCGGTGCACTGCGCGGAGGCTTTGTAGCCGCTGAATCCAAGCCATTTCGAGCGGGTCCGCGATGGCGGCGAAGGCGGGTGGCTGGCATAACGCATGCGTGGGGCAGCACCACGGCTGGCGTGGGGGCGGCGGGCGCGTCAGCGGTGGGTCCAGGCATGCGCAATGGTAGGCGGCGTTGCACCCGGGGTAGTCGCAGAGCAGCATGGTGTTCTCGGGTTGTGGCTGGTGGCAGACGGCGCACGGGAGGTCGGCGTCGGGGGCGGGTGGCGGGGGTGGCGGGGTGCCGGCTGGGAGACCAGCCAGTGCGGCGATGGTAGGGAGAGGCACGCGCTCCAGGGGGACGACGACCAGGCGGGCGAGTTCCGAGTGCCAGACGGCACGGTGGAACGGCGAGCTGGAAGTGCCGCTTTCGTGCTCCGTGGCTGTGGCGTTGATGTGCTCGCGTAACCGTGCAAGGGCGGAGTGGACGGTTTGTCCCACGTACACATCCATCATTGCTGCACCCCTGCGCTGACGTCGTCGTTGTCGTTGTCGCTGATGGCGGGTGGGCAGGAAGAAGGCGGCGTATATGACACCGGGGGCTTCGGGGTTACGGGTCAAAGCGGCGTGTTCGCCGGGGGCGAACCGTGCCCGGGCGGCAAGGATGGCCCGCACCACCGCCGGAGGGGTCGCAGCCGACGTGAGACCCAAAATACGTGCCCGGTGCTCGCCATCGCTGCCTTTCCAGTTTGCTGGTAAGGCCGCGGCTCTGAGAGCGATGACGCGTTCCCCGATGCCGGCTGCTTCAGTGGCTTCCACGCGACGACGTTTGCGTTTAGCCATGTTGGGGCCACAAAGCCGTACACGTGTAGGCGCTCATAATGCTTGGTGCCGCAGAGTAGTCAATCGAGTCAACGCAGCCGAGAAAAGTCCAGTAACCGAAGGCAAGAAACGGCTGGCAACAAACTGTAGGCTGATAACCATATGAAGGCTGTAGGCTTATAATACCAGAACACAAGCGCGCTACTGGCGGGTACGACGCGTGCAAATGGAGGCTGCACCCGCAAGCGGGAGGCTCGCCAGTTCCAATCGCTCGAGGGCGGGACCTCGAGTGGGTCCCTGCCACTGGCCAACAGATACCGGCGTGAACTTGCCGGGGGCCAGGGGCGATTATCCCTGAAACGCCCTGTTAGCGGAGTGCTGTCGAAATGCGAACGCGAATGTGCGCGACACGAAGAGAAGTTGTAGTCGCTAGCACGCATAGAAGGCCGGTTAGCAGGAGGCGGTCACAGCAGACATGTTACCTCATCCAGACGGTAAACGCCACGGGCAATAGAGGAGCGCCGCCGACCCATCACTGATATAACCAGGTTGCGATGGCTAGGCTGTCGGACGGCTGGCGGGCTGGCGCGGAGCGGAGCTGCGGGGCGCGCGGCATCCGAAACCAACCTGGAAAACACCAGCGCCACCGTCGTCCAGCAGCACATGTGAGGGAGGGAGTGAGTGGAAGCGTAAGAAACCGGGAAGGAAGCAGCGGGCCAGACAGGAAGCAAAACAGCACAGCAAGTAACCGCGGGCTGGGCGGCTGGCTGTCGCTGCGGTTGGGGCTGGCGCGGGCTGGAACGGAACTATGGAGGCGGAGTGGACGGAGCGGAAAGCAAGTATGTAAATGGGGAGGAATGAATACGTGTGGCAATGCAAGTACTGGAATCGGGGAGGCCGCGTAATAGTGATGACAGCGCGATGGCTGCATGGCTCATCCCGGCGGTACTGCACGTGGCATGGGCCATGTGGGCATGAATGCAGAGAGCTACGGGGGCTTGGCTGCAGTCTGGTACGCAGGCAACACGCAGCAAGGCACCATAATAAACCCCGCAAACAGGACAAACAGGACAAACCAGGACAATCGACGGGGCGGACCGCAATGCGGTTCCCCACACCCGTCGAACAAAACCGGCGGCTGCACAGGGTAGCAGCGCCGGCCGGGTGGGGGATGCAATGACAAGCATGCATGCATAAGTGCCACATGCGTATGAACTACACCCCCGGATCGGCCGGTAGCGCCGGTGTCATCATCTCCAGGGGTGGTTAGGGGATGGGAATGCCCGCCGCCGCGCACGCTCGCAACAAATACTCCTGTGGGTGCGCGGCGTGCGGCGGGGCCGGCCGTCGCGGGGGCGGCGGCGGCCCAGGAACAGCGGCCGCGGGGGCGGCGGCGGCCCAGGAACAGCGGCCGCGGGGGCGGCGGCGGCCCAGGAACAGCGGCCGCGGGGGCGGCAGCAGCCCAGGAACAGCGGCCGCGGGGGCGGCGGCGGCCCAGGAACAGCGGCCGCGGGGGCGGCAGCAGCCGAGGAACAGCGGCCGCGGGGGCGGCAGCAGCCCAGGAACGGCGGCCGCGGGGGCGGCGGCGGCCCAGGAACAGCGGCCGCGGGGGCGGCGGCAGCCCAGGAACGGCGGCCGCGGGGGCGGCGGCGGCCCAGGAACAGCGGCCGCGGGGGCGGCGGCGGCCCAGGAACGGCGGCCGCGGGGGCGGCGGCGGCCCAGGAACAGCGGCCGCGGGGGCGGCAGCAGCCCAGGAACGGCGGCCGCGCGGGCGGCGGCGGCCCAGGAACAGCGGCCACGGGGGCGGCGGCAATAGACCAAAAAACCCAAAAAAACCAGAAAACCAATATATACAGTGAACGCGTAAGGAAAAGCTG
>NC_057010.1:3146446-3163034 GCF_000002595.2 Chlamydomonas reinhardtii | reverse complement strand
CAATCTGCTCCTTTTTATATACTACGTCCCAGCCTGCATCCCGCAGGGCGTCGGCTAGGCGAGTGTGCTGGGCTTGTTTCTGGTCACACTTTTCGCTGTGGTGGAGGTCCGATGTGTAACCAACTTCTATCAGGTAAACTTTGTGTTGCCGTCGGCCGGCGGTTGTAAGGCCGCGGGGCCCACTAGCCCCCACGTCGGAGCGTGGTAGGGATGGGATGAACAGGATGTCAGGCCTCATCCTTTTTCGGTCGGCCTCGGGGATATTGTTGCGCAGCATCCATTTGGGGGGGCAGGTGCCCGCACAGTATTCGGGGCGTGCATCTGCACTGCTTGCGTCCATCAACATGTACCCGCCACCGTTGGCGCCATGGTGCAGGCATTCCGCGATCATACGGACGGCGGCATTGTGTTTGGCGATGCGGGCCCCAACAAGTTGGGGGTGCGCACAGTGGCCGGCAAGGTGGCCTGCGTTGCCCCGTTCGGGGGGGGATCCAGCGCGCTGGTGAATCGGGGCGCAGAGTGCACATGTGTCACTCGCACGTAGTTTGAACAGCGCAAGCCGGGCGGGGCAGATGAGGCCTCCCTGCCTGGCATTCTGGATGAAGCGTCGGAGGCTGTGCCCAGCGCCGGGGTGCGTCATGTAGGCGGTGCTGGCCCTAGTGTCCAGGTGTGGGGCGGACTCCGCCCACTTGGTCGTGTAGAGTGTGTGTTTGGAATGACCGCCATGGGAGGAAGGGTCTAGTGTTTTCAGGAGGCCTCGATTGAGGTCCGAGATGTAGTGCACGGTGGTAGAGCCGTCTTCCCGCGTCCGGGTCGTTGCTGGCCACCAGTGTGCGGCGTGGGGGTTATTGTCAGCGAGCTCCGAGACGTCAGCCGGTTTAGTGCTTGTAGCTACGTCTGCTGCACCTTTATCGGCTTCTTCATTACCGTGCAGACCCGTGTGAGAAACGACTTTGAGGAAAACGGTGTGTGCGTCCCTCTTCGCTCGTGCATGGAGCAAATCGGCGATCGAACTCAAAAGTGCCTTATGTTTGCTCAGATGTAAGCGACGTGGTTCGTCAATAGCCCGTTTAATTAGATACAAGCTTGCAGCTGAGTCACTGGCAATGGTTAGCGTTTTCTTCGCGAACATACTAGTTTCACCTCCGAATTCTTCCAGGGCTGCACGAATTGCAGCGAGCTCGGCGCGTGTAATAGTGTTAGTGCAGCCAAATTCATTTGGGTTTACGTAGACAACACGGTCTTTATGCCAAGCACAAGCCCCAGCCACTTGTAGTTCTCTACCGTTTTCAGTCGTTGTCTTGGATACCGAGCCATCGGTCCATACAATTTCCTCGGGGTTGTGGGCCAGCGGCAGTGTACGTTGGAATTGTGTCCGATTCAACCTCGGTGTCGCTGGAGCTTCGTCAGGCGTGACCATAGTGGCAATGTTCAGGTGAGTTGCGAGGTACTTGGCATGTTTGGAGGTGTGACGTGGGATGTGGGGACACGACGTGTTTAACGTGCCGGACCCGAGGTGGGTGTCAGCGACGGTTGCGGGTGCGTGGGGGCCGGCTACCAGTGAGGAGCGAAGGCCTTTCCAGCTCTGCGTGAAGGCGTTTAGCCCAGCTGTGTTGCCAACGGCAACTAGTATGGCTCCGCGTTGCTTCTGCAGGGGCACGTCAGTGCCGAGTCCAGGCTCCATCCCAGCTGTGCCTGGGGAGTCCAGTTCTCAGTTCGTCCAGGTGGCGAGTCGGCGGCAGAGCGGGTTGGTTAGCCACTGTGTGTGTGGGTAAGTTGCGCACTTTGGGAGGACTAGAATGGTCAGTGTGGGTTCCGGGGAGTTGTTGACTGTCTCGGCACTGGCGAGGGCCCATACGAGGGCCTGTCGTGAGGCATCAGGGTTTGCAGGAGGGTGTGCATAGTGGAGCCCCGTCCATGCAGTGCTGTAGGCATCGTGTTGGGCGCCGAACACCACATCAGCGGCTTCCCGGCTCCAGTATTCATCGGCATCGGTCGTGTGGTTCAGGGGTGAGGCAAACATTTCCTTGACCCTCCCCCTGCCGGTGTTTCGCAGGCTGCGCACAACGGCTCGGACGGTTGCCGAGGGGAGGGACGTCTGGTGCTGTGGTGCCGTCTTATGATCAGTTTGCCCCGGGTCGCGCCGGTATCGGTGCAGCAGGGCAGCCACCGCCTCCTCGAAGGCCTTGGTCCGGTTGTTGTTGGTCCGGTTGAAGCTTTCCCAGAGCGTTTGAAGGCGTGCGTAGGTGAGCATGCCGAGCCAGCGTCCGCTGGGTTCATAGACATGGGCCTCTCGGGGGAGGGCCCGGCCTGCTGTGGGGGTGGTGATGGCGTAGCTGCCTGGGGGGGAAACGTCGTGGTAGGGATCGCTGGGGACGGTAGAGATGATGGTTGCTGCGCGGGTCACCCGTGCACGCGTTGCTTGATCGTCCGGGTCGTCATCGTGCCGGCCCTGGCGTTGCCGCATTGTCAGGTTGCGATCCTTCGGAGGCCGTGTGGGGCGGGCGGGTGCATCAGGTCCCGCTGCAAGTCGGTTGGTGTATTCTGAGATCAGCTCCTCCCACTCCAGGTCATGCTTAAGGTCACGCTCACGCTCATTGCTGTTTGCCCACGTAACTTGGCGCAGGAGACGAGTCGACCTCGATGAAAAGAGGGCCGCACGTGGGGCATGTGTTGTCTCGAGTGGCCCGGGCGCAGGTGCGGTGGGCGGCGCGTGTGCCGGTAGGATGCCGGCGGGTTGGGCCGCTGTTGCTGTGTCTGCGTCTGTCGTGCCGGCCCCGTCTGGGTGGGGCTGCATTGTGCGTGGGCGAGCCTGCAGTGGGTGCTTGTAGCAGCGCACGTCTGTGACCGTGGCGTAGCCCATGCGTGAGAAGGCGGTGACTAGGCCGGGTGGGATGACAGATGGCTTCCATTGGACCGCGAAGTATGGCTCGCGGGTGTTGGTTGTGTCCTCGCCCGCTGTGCGTTTGCGTGCAATTTCCTTATCTGTGGCAGTTTGTTGGTTTGTGCGGTACAGGATGGCCGCCAGCTCCTGGCCATCATTATCCAGGTCGTAGGTAAGCTGCGCATCTCCGTTGGTGCAGTCATCGGTGGGAGGGTGGACCAGGTCCTTGACTACACGTTCCCGGGCTAGTTTCCAAATTGTTTGCTTGCCCCGCCGGCGAGACAGCCTGAGTGGTGAGGCTTGCTGCCTATCGTCCGCTTCCATCAGGTCGTGCTGACTATCGTCCACTTCCATTTGGTCGTGCTCAGGTGCTGCGGCGTCGACGTCCATTGGGTCCTCAGCGGCGGCCGCGGCTGGCTGCCCTTGGTGGAGGTAGGTTTGCACGGCACCAGTAGACGGCATGGTCGCATTCGCAGTGAGCAGAGTGGTTATTGCGGGGGCCAGGGGCCGTTGCGTGCGGGTAACCGGGGTTCGGTTATTGAATGAAGGGGGGTCCCTTGAGTGGGGCTTGCAGAGGTGGTTGTGCCTGCTCATGTCTTTTGCCAGGGCCGTGAACACTGAACGTGCCGTTTCGTACCCACGTGTGCCAACGGCCAGGCTTTCGTCTCCATTTGTGAGGCGCATAGCCGTGCTGATTGCGGCTTTATCACCGGTGAGCAGGTCGTCGGGTGTTGTGCGCGTGTTTTCTGCAATGCGGGCCTTTTGGGCAGCGTGTTTCGTGACGCGGCGGGAGTGGGCAGTTGGGTGTGTGGGAGTGCGCATGACGGGCGTCTTCCGTGGCCGTGTCCGCAGGTTGGCTTCGGGTTGGGCGACGGGAGCTGCGGCATCCGCGGCTGGGGCAGGAATTGGGGCCATCTGCCCCAAGGCAGTTGGCGTGTATTGCAAGGGCGGGTTGTGATAGAGTGGGCTGGCTTCTTCAATGTCCATTTGGGTTGTTGTGCTTGGGGCTAGGGTGAGGGGCTGTGGGGCGGGGCCTCCCGTCATGAGTGCGGTGAGGGGTGGTGCCATGCCCGGGGGTCGAGGGTCGTTCCGTGCGGAGAGGGCCTGGAGTTCTTCCAGGGGTGGGATCACACGCTGGGTAGGCGGAAGCGGGTTCGGGCTCCCGTGTTTTTCCGGTGGCATTTGGTCTCCGTCCAATCCCGCCGTGGCAACCAGGGCCAGACTCAGCCTGTTGAGCGCAACTTTGTGTTTGTGGCGGACCCTGCTTGCCCCCAGGAGTTTCTCGAGCTCCCGGGTGCTAATCAGATGGCGGCTCGTATTGCGGTCGACCAGGTGGCTGAATTCGAGCTGGAGTTCCGCTAGCGGGAGCACGTGTTCGACAGGGAGGGGTGCTGCCGCGCGCGCTGCAGCTGCGGCGTCCAGGGCCTCGACAATTGACCAGGTAGGGGTGGTATACGGTGTGCCCTTGTAGAAGAGCTGTATACCATGCTCACGAGCGAGGGTCATCTGTTGCAGAGTTGTGAAGAAGCGCCCTCTGTCTGCAGGTAGGTGGTGTGCGAGGCTCGTACCCGCCAGGCTATGCTGCCGTGGCAGGAGGGCACGGGTAACCACGCCCAGTCGGCCTGTGTCGTTTAGAGCAAGGACAAGCGCGCGGTTGGCCACACGCGCGTACTGGGGTAAGAGTGAGCCCAGTCCTAGGCCATATTCATCGATTGGGAGAAGGGTGGTACGGGTAGGGAAGCTGCGTGGCAGCCCATAGCACCGTTTTGCGTATCCGGCCAGTGCAGCGTCAAAGTTTGCGATATCCTGTTTCGTGTATGGCATCGCAGCAAATGCATAGGCGTTTGAGGTGTGGACGCATTGCTGCAGCATGCGTAGGCGTTGTGCCGGCGTGGCCAGTGACGTGGCTATGGCCGTGCCCTTTTCTTTCACAGTTTCCGTGACGTGGGAGACTTGCGCCTTCCAGTCTAGTGAGAAGGTGAGTTGCACCCCCAGGTATTTGTAGGGTTTTGTGGGCGGGTAGTACGGTACAGTGGTGTTACCAATTCGTAGCTTGTTAGTCAGTTCACGGTGCATCGCGTTCAGCGTGGCTTGGCCGGCGGGTCCGTCAAGGGTTGGGGTGGACCGGGACTTGTTGTGCCAGATGGCGGTAGTTGCGCACTTGGTGTGATTGACTCGCAGGCTTGCCCAGTCTGCATAGTCCGAGATTTTGTCACATTGGATCTGCAGGTCTTCCAGCGTTGTGGTCAGGGCCGCCAAGTCGTCAGCGTACGCGGCGGCGCTGCAGTGGTACCGTGCATTGTCTTCCGGGCTGAGGCATCCGTAGCGGTAGCCCCGCCCACCTGCGTGGAGCCACCGCACAAGCGGTTCCATGAACAAGATAAACAGTACAGGTGACAGGGTGTCACCTTGCACCGTGCCACGTTCTATTGGGATGGCGGATGTGCATCCATGTTCAGTACGA
Source organism: Chlamydomonas reinhardtii (assembly GCF_000002595.2). Taxonomy (NCBI): domain Eukaryota; kingdom Viridiplantae; phylum Chlorophyta; class Chlorophyceae; order Chlamydomonadales; family Chlamydomonadaceae; genus Chlamydomonas; species Chlamydomonas reinhardtii. Next base: position 3,157,686 of record NC_057010.1, on the reverse strand, counting down.
ATGCGGGTGGTGGCATGCGCGTATAGGTTGCGGACTGCGCGTATCAGGTCGTCAGGCAGGCCCAGATCGAACATAATCTGGAGTAGCCTGTCCTGATCGATTGTGTTAAACGCAGAGCTGTAGTCAACATATACTGCGTATACGTCTTTCCCATACAGGGCAGCGTCCTCCAGTACATGCACAAGGTTTAGTATCTGCCGTTCCGTGTTGCAGTAGGCCCGGAAGCCCTCCTGTGATTCGCTGAACAGCTGGAGTGGGCCTGCCAGTTCGCCGATGCCCAGGGTGAGCATAGAAGTGTACAGTTTATAGCAAGTGTTGGCTAGAGCGATGGGCCTCTTGTTCTTGATGTCAAGAGCGTCCCCAGGTTTTGGGAGCAGGACCCTGTCCGAAGTGGCCCAGGACTCCGGGATTGTGGACTTGACGTACATGATCTTCAGTGTGTTGTGTAGGGCTCGCTTCATGCCGTGAGGCAAGATGCGGAGCAGCTCGTTCGGAATGCCGTCTGGGCCCGTGGCTTTGTTACGAGAGAGGTGGGCGATACAGTGGTCGAAGTTGGCGGGGTCTGCCATGCTAGAAAGCATGGAGTGTGCTTCCGGGTGCCTGTTACGCTCAAGCGTAAAGGCATCCGTAGCGTTAGGTAGTTCGAACGGGTACCCACGCATTGCGCCAGGCGACAGGCGATATTCACCTGTGCGGGGCCCTCGTGGGGGGGCTGACAGTTTGCGGAAGTGGCCTTCCAGGGCGGTTAGAATGCTGGGAGGGTCGGTTACCACCTCGCCTGTTTCAGGGTTGCGGACCGCGGGGAGGCCACGTTCGGTTGCTTCTTTCTGAAAGATGCGTTTGTGCCCTTGTGCAGGCCTGGTGGCGAGCGTGTGCTGGAGGGCAGCGGCAGCAGCTTCACGCTGCGCTTTGGCTCGGTCCGCCACCAACTGGCGGTGTTGGGCTTGGCAGTCCTTTATCTGACCTCGTATGGTGGCAGCCTCTCCTTCCGTTGTTGTGTCTGGCGCTGCACCGCCGGCTGTCAGGTTAGTGAGGGTTTGCTTGAGTTCCACCTCCTTGTCCCATAGTGGTTTAAGATGTCGGGCAGCTGACCGGGAAAGATGGTGTTTCCCAGTGTGTGGCGGTTTTAGTGTGCACTCTTCAAGTAGGCAGGTGAGGCCGTCTTCGAGAGCCTTGCCTAACCGCTCAGCTAGCTGGTTCACGTCGGTTTGTTGTACAATTCTGTTGTGCGCCAAGTCCCAGTGCATTGTATTTGCCGGGTAGGTGGTTGGGTTTTTAGTGTGCTGTTTTAGAGCATTGTCGATCACCTGCACCGCGCCCTTGCTGGCATTGTGCAGGTCTGCCGTGGCCTCGACCATTATGTCCTCCAAGTGGGCGGCAGCGGCGGCCAGCTGCTTCTTGGTGATTGGAAGCGTCACACGAGACCAGCGTGGGCTGTCTTCAGATGTTGTTGCTGGTGGCGCTGCGGGCTGCGGTGCTTCCCATAGGTGCAGCGCGTCAGCAGGCAGTTTTACGTGTACAGGTTTATGGTCGAAGTTGCCCGCGACTGTACTTATGTGCTCGTGTGGGCTGGGGCACGCGGTGAGCGTTGTCGTGCACATGAGTATGTCATCTATGCGGCTGCGGTGCGTTGAGACACCATGTTGCGTTTGTTCATAGGACCATTCGGCCGCTGTGGTCATGGTGCCTCGTGCGGGTAATAAACCAGTTTGTGCCAGAAAGCGTTGGTGCAGTCGGTCAGCAGAGTCAAGCGGCCCTGTGCGATCTGCAGCGTTAGCTACAGCATTGAAGTCTCCCGCCACAACCAGGTGTTGTTCACAGGCGCTAGTGTGTGTCAGGGTGGTCTGGCAGTAATGGTAGATGGCCTTGCGGATTGCCGTGTCTTCAGGCGCGTATACACCAAGGACTGTAAGGGGCGTGCTGCCCCGTGTGCGGATCTGAATGTGAGACACATAGCCGTGTAGGGTGACTGGAGGAGTGTGGTGGGTAACGCTATTCAGGTTACTGTACCGTGTGGACACGGCAATGGCGACGCCGGCGCTGCCTCTTTCCGTGGTGTTACGTGGAACAGAGCTGCAGTACAAGCAGTACCCTTCATTCATGAAGGCTCGCTTTAGTGGGTCGTGCCGGTGGCCAAGCTTAGTTTCAGTCAAAATCACAATATCGGCGTTCCAGGCAGCAAGATTGCAGAGTGTGAAGCTCAGGTTTCCCGGGGCACCTGCGGCTGTTACTTGTGAGAGTAGGCCCCGTACGTTGTGTGTGACAAGATGTAGTGTGCGGGCCTGTGTTTGGTCAGGGCTAGGCTGTGCAGTAGTTGTGTCTTGCCGTGCTGTCGGTGCGGTTTGCTGTCGTTTGAATAGGTCGGTGAGCGTGTTTGTGCGCCCTGTCCAGCGGGCCAGCGCTGTCCCATTGGTGGCGGCGGCGGCGGCCAGGGCACGTATGGTTTGTATTTGGGCGGTTATGTTTGGGGCGAGGCGTTGGGCAGCATTTGTTGTGTTGTTTGGGCTTGTAGCAGTGTTCCCTTGTTCAGGTTGAGTGATGTCTATTTCAATGGGGGCATTTGTGCGGTCTGTTGGTGCTGCTGTGGGCAGTGGCCTTGCTTCTTGTGGAAAGATGTTGTAGCAAGGGCCGAGTGTATTGCGCACGGCCTCCATGTCTACAGTGGAGACAGTGCCGAGGTAGTAAATATGGCCTTCCATAGCACTCCATCCATCGTCTTCGAGGAGAGTGTTGTGGAGTGGTGTATTTTCTGAATCAACTATGCGCCATTGGCCTGCCTCAAGGCGGACTGCATAGACATGGGGCCGGCTATTCATGAGGACATTGAAGCCAAGGCGGCGTGCCTCGCGTGGTAATGCGGCGAGTACTGAGTCTTTGGAATGAGGGGGATCCCCTGGTGCGTCAAAATGTGACACGGCGCAGCGCATGACTAAACGTTTGTTGGGAAGTGCGTTTGCATTCCCGATTGTGGCGTTATAGTAAAGGTAGTGGTTGATGATGCTCATGTCAAACCTGCCTGCTTGTGTGTAGGCGTTCGCCCACCCGTCGCGGTTTGGATGTTGCATTTGGTTCAGTACAGCTGTTACTGCGTTGGCATGTCTCAGCACATCGAACGGATCAATCCAGGAGAATCCTAGCATGTTATTTATGGCATGGATGCCGCAGAATCCGAGTTGCTGTGTCTGGCGGTAGCTTGTGTTTGAGAGGCCGGGGGGGTAATGTAGTGGCCGTGGACGGGTCGGATTAGGCGCCCATGAGTACTAGCTCTGGCTGGAGTGGCAGCGCCTGGGCGGCTGTGGGCCTTCCTGCACAGCGCGTCTTGCAGCGGACTGGAGCCCACTTAGTCAGCGCCACATCTGGCCCGTTTAGTTTTCTGCTTGTGTCTCCTCTGCCGGTTCTCCTGGGGTGTTGCTTAAGCAACCGACTTGTGGGGGTGGGGTGGGTTTTGGGCGGGGCGAGTGCGTAGCGCTGGTGTTTTCTTTGCTGGCGCGCGGTGGTGGTGGTTTCTTGCGGTTAGGCTGTGGTGTAGGTTGGTGCTTGGGTTAGGTCTGGCGGTGTTTTTGTGCAACCCCTCCCGGGGGGCGGGGGGGCCAGCCTCCTGCTCTGGCTGCCGGGTCGGGGTGGGGTGGGGTGGGATGGATGGGGGTGGTTGGTGGCGGTTTTCGAGGTGTTTGCTTTCTGTTTTCTTCTCTTTTCTTCTCTTCTTGCCCTGTCAGGGTTCTGGTCTCGGGGACCAGGCTGCTTTCAGGCAGCAGAGGGGCAGCGCGTCTGCCCCTGTTCAACCTTGTAAGGATGATTCCTCAAAAAAAAAAAGGCTTGTCCGCCACGGCCGTGGGCGCATACACACACACGAAGCGCAGGCGCAGGTGACCCACGTCCCAATCCCAACATACCACACGGCCCGCTGCATAATAATAATAATAATAATAGGTACTCCCTGCATGACAGGGCGTGTTCTGCGGAGGTAGGGGTGTGAGGGCGTGAGAGACCACCGCATAGATGGTCTCCGCCGCTGAGCCCCTGTCCCCCAAGTGAGAGAGGGGAGGTTGCCAGTGCGCCTAGGCGTACTGGGCCTGGCCCCTTTCCCACAGCGGGTCATACGGTTTTATGGTGGTCTCCCGGGCCATTTGTGGCTGTAGATTTCGCGGCGGAGGGCTGTGATGGCGGTTGTGGTGTGGACGGCGTGCTGAACTAGTTTACGGCATGTGTTGTGTGCGGGCTGTGTGGGGCATCCGAGTGTTTTGAGGAGGGCATGAAGGTGGGGTGTGACCGTGCCAGTATGGCCAAGGCTAATTATAGTGTCTGGGCTGTACATCACGTCCCAGCCTGCGTCGCGGAGAGCGGCCACGAGGTCTTCGTGTTGTTGCAGTTTCTCTGCGCGTTTGTCCGGGTGGTTTAGGTCCGAGCAGTATCCGACTTCTATGACGTAGACCTTATGGGCGCTCCTTTGTCGGCGTGTGCGGGGTGCACGGGCTGGCAGTCCGGACATGTGCATCCGGAGTGTGGGAATGACCAGCAGGTCTGGACGGAGCTTCTTACGCACGCTCTCTGGCGTGCTGGGGAGCATCCACGCAGGGATGCGGGTTCCCCCGCTGTAAGTGGGGGCATCCTTACCGGCGTCCATGTACATAGCGCAGCCTCCATAGTGGCCCTGACTTATTGCTTTCGCTATCCGCTGGACAGCGCGGTTGTGACGCGCAATGTAGGCTGCTTTCATGCGTGGGTGGGTGCAGCCGCCCAGGGTGTGCGTGCCACCGTCGTCGCCGCGGCACAGGGGGCATTCGCCGCCTGCGCAGCCGGGCATGGGGTGTTTTACTCTTGCGGCCCGCTTGGCATTCCAGGAGAGGCCCCAGCGGTATTTGAACGCGCAGCGGGCCTCTTCAAATGAGAACTTGTCGAACAGGTTTAGGCCGTAGCGTTCGTCGATGTGCTTCCTCGCTGCCTCCCATAGTTCCGCGTACAGTCCTGATTTGGTATAACCGGTCGCGGTGGATTTACGGGCCATTTTCTTCAGGTCGCGATTGAGGTCGTTGGCGTAGCGCAACCGTTCTTCCAAATTGCCATTGTGCTCCACAATTTCCTTCTGGGCAATCCATCCCTCTAAGGGTTCATATGGGTGCGAGTATAGAGTTTCTGTCGCATCCGGCTGCACTGTTCTGGTGGCCACAGCCTGTGCCGCTTCATCCGCTTTCTGATTTCCTACGCATGTGTCTGTCTGGTGCGAACGTACGTGATAAAATGATGTCTTGTGTCCAGCTAGGGCACGTTCCGCAAGTTGGTCGACTATGGTCCCAAACATCTCGCGGTGCTTGCTTACGTGGAGTGACTCGGGCTCCATAATGGCGCGACGGAGGATGAACAGACTGACAAGACTGTCGGTGTAGACCCTTAGGTGAGGTGTGTCGCGATGGAGGCGGAGCGCCGTGCGTAGGGCGGATGATTCACACCGAAGGATGGTGCTCAGGGGTGTGTTGAAGGCGATGTCTTCATCAATGTGCGTGGCGCGGTTGTCGCTGGCGTCCCAGACCGCCGCTCCCAGGCCCGTGTACTCTCGTGTGTGTGGTACTTTGCTCCCGTCGGTAAAGACCGCGGAGCCTCGTGTGTGTGCGAGCGGGACATAAGCGCGGTAGAGGGTTGCAAGCTCCGTAGGGGATGGTAGGGTGGGGGCATCGCGAGGGGGCTGGGGCTGGGGCGTCTGGCTGCTCTGGGCGAGGATGCGCCGTTTTAACTTCCGGGGGGTTGGGGGCCACGGGTTGGGTGTGTCTGGGTCCGTGGGGGGTTTACGGGTAGCTAGGTGCGGGGTGTGCCCGAGCGCGTCCGCTAGGGCGAGTGCAAGCCCACTCTCCAGGGCCTGATTGAGGAGGAGGCGGCCCCTTTCGTTTGTCACGCACAGGAGGTGGAGTCCACGTCGGTGAGCGGGGAGCTCCTGCGGCTGGCCTAGGCCTGAGGCCAGGCCTGCCCAGGCGTGCGCCGGTTTGATGTGCCCCAGGTCGTGGACCAGTGGGTGTTGGAGCCAGGCTGTGTAGCCGCTTGTGTCGCCATACGGGACCACCACGACGGACAGGTGCGGTGTGTGCGGTGTTGCCGCCTCGGCGCTGGCGACCGCCCACGCCATGGCCAGGCTGGTGTGCTCGGGTTGTGGGGGTGGGTGAACGAAGGAGATTCCATCTAGCGTGCGGCTGTAGCAGTCGTGGGCGGCCCCGAACTCTGAATCTTGCGGGTGGGTAGTGTAGTATGCTGGGATGTCGCAGTGGGCGTTGAGGGGAGATGCGAATGCCTCCGTCTGGAACTTGATATGGGACGTGAGCGTGGACATCAGGTCGGGGCAGAGGGTTACCTCGTGCGCTGGGTTGGTGGAACTCTCCTTGTGGCGTTTGCTGGGGCGGTACCGTATAATCAGGGAGGCCAGAGCGGCAGCAAACCTTTCCGGGGGGTGAGTGGGGTTAAGGGTCCTGTACCGGGCGTGGAGTAGGGCAAGTCGGGCAGCGCTAACGGTTCCTATGCAGCGTCCATCCGGGCCGTAGACCCTGGCGGGGGGGTCGGGGTCTTGGGGGAGGCCGGACGGCGTGCCTGTGGCGCTGCCCGGCTCACGTGTGCCCATTTGAATACAGTATTGACCTGTCGGGTGGATGTCTGTGTCCGGGTTACAGGATTTGACGTCGATGGTGCTGCACCGGAGGATCGCACGTTTGCGTGCGGCTTCGCTGGGTGCTGGGTCTCGCCATCTGCCCTGGCGCTGCTTACTGGTGAGGTGATTGTCAAGGGCGGGAGGCGGGGTAGGGTCAGGGGGCGCGTCTACGGCTTGGGCAAGAGTGTAGCGTGCCAGGGCAGCCGCCCACCCGGGGTTTTGGGAGAGTGAGGAGAGGGGGTCTTCCGTTTCAGCCCAGTGCACTTGGACCATGAAGCGCCGGATGCCTTGCCCCCATAGCCGGCACGGGGGTTTGGTTGTGCTAGTGGCGTTGTAGTTCTGTAGCTCGTAGGCTCGGAGGATGCCGTTTGTGGTCAGGGTGGGTTGCCACCGAACCCTATAGCGACAGCGTTCTGCCCAGGGGGGCTCCTCGGGCGGTGGGCCCTGCTTTCGTTTTCGCTTGGGCGGCGGGGCGTTAGTTTTGTGGGTCATGGGTCCGCTGACGACGGTTGCGATAATGTCGTCGCGGTTAGTTAGATGGGCGGTGATGTGCTGTGCTGCCTGTACCCCAGCGATGGACTGGGGTAGGCGGCCATTCAGCGCATTGTCTCTGACTTTGCGCCACGCAGGGCGGGAGCTTGGCTGCGCGGCTGCGCTGTCTCTCCTGGGTGCGGCTGCCCGTGTGGGGGCCCGCGGCTGAATGGCATGGTGAGTGTACGGGCAGCGAGTGGGTTGGGAGCCGCGTTTACGCCGGTTATGCGAGTGTGCGGGCGCGGGCGGTGGGGCTGTGGCGGGGCAGCCATCGGGTAGGTACAGCCGCTGGTACGTGGGAGCAGCAGGTTGCTGGTATGGCCGGGTATTTAGTAGCGCGTGGACTGTGTGGGTGTGTGGGCCGGTGATTAGTGCGCGGGCTGGCATTTGCCTGATTGGGGACCTCCAGGTCCCCGTCCATCGCGTGGTCCCTAGGGTTTTGCATTGTTGAGCGAGTGGGGCGAACTCCCTCGCGGCACTCATGTAGAAAGCTAGGTCCTTTGTGGGGTCGGAGGGATCATGAACCGTAGAGCCGGGTAGGGCGTCGTCATTGGCTACGACCTCGGGGTTGCTTGTGCGTGTGTCGTGTTTGATGAAGTGAGAATGACGTTGCTTTGCCGTTTGCTTCGGTTTTGCCTGCAGGACTTCTAGGGAAGGCTTTGGTGGAGCTGCGGGGCTCGGTAGTGCCTCTTGCCAGCGGGCCAGGAGGGAGGTGAGAGTTCGTTGGGGTATGGGTTTAGGTAGGTCTCCCGCTGAATTGAGGTCGGCCTTGGAGACGCCGGCGGGCAGGGTGCGGCTTTGCATGGGGAGGGGTTTGTGGCCCATAGATTTGGGGGGTGCTTCTGCCGGTTTACATAGGGCGATGGTAAATCGGTTTAAGGCCCTCTTGTGCTTGTCTTTCACCCTGCCTTTTGGGAACCGCCGGTCAAGCTGCGTGGTGTCAATAATGTGCCGCCCTGTGTTTGCGTCCACCAGGTCCGCCAGGTTCAGTCCAAGGTCGATGGTCAAGGGGCTGGTCCAGTCGGCGCGAAGGTAGGCGGGCGTGGTGGCTTCAGCGGCCCGTAGTTTAGAGACAAGGGCTGGTAGGGCGGCAGTGAATTCTTTGCCTTGCAGCATGGCAAGTAGGTCGTGGTCCTGTAGAAGTGTGAGTTGTTTAAGGGTGACAAAAAATTGACCCGCCCTTTTCATGTCGTGCAGTGGGAGGTCACTTCCTGCGTGCGCGGCCTGTAGGTGGAGCAGGCGGCGTGTCACGACACCAAGCCGGCCGGTGTCGTTGAGCGAGATTACGAGTAGCCTCGAGGCTCTCTGCACGTATTCTTCCCGGAGTGAGCCGATCCCGAGGCCGCCTAGCTCGGCGGGTAGTAGGATGGCGCGGGTGGCGCAATCGCGTGGTAGACCGACGCATCTTCGAGCGATGCCTGCGATTTGGGCGTCCAAGGCCCGAATGTCTGGCTGCGTGTAGGCCATGGTTGGTAAGGAGTAGGCCACTTTGGCTTTCAGGCACTGTTTGATGAGCATGTAGCATTGGCGTGGGAGTTTTCGGTACCTGCTCAGCTCCTCGCCGGCGTCGGTTAGGTCGGCTTTGACTGCTTTCAGCTGGGAGCGCCAGTCTAGTGTCATAGTGATTTCAACACCGAGGTATCGGTAGGGCTTGTGCGGGGGGATGTAAGGGAGGGTGATGGCGGATCGCTTGCCGTCTTTGGTGCATGTGCCGACATGGATGTGGCCCGCCAGGAGGCGTTTGAGGGTGCGGTCACAGGCGGGGCCCTTAATGCTCTTGTCCGTACTGTTGGCGCTTGCATAGTGGTGTAGTATGCCAGTGCACGCGCTCTTGTCGCGGTTGATGCGCATGCCGCCCCAGGCAGCGTACCGGGCGATCTTGTCAGTTTGGCACCTAAGGTTGTCTCGGGAGTTGGCGGCTACAGTCAGGTCGTCCGCGTAGCCTAGGGACGAGCAGTTATGTTCGTCGTTTTCGCTGTTGGTGAGACAGCCGTACCGGTAGCCTCGTCCCCCGTAGTGGAGCCACCGCAGCAGCGGTTCAAGGAAGATAATGAACAGTAGGGGCGATAGGGTGTCACCCTGCATAGTGCCGCGCCGTATGTGAACAGGGTTGGTGCGGCCGTGTGTTGTGCGGATTGTGGTGTTTGCGGAGGAGTACAGATTGCGTACGACTTCAATAAAGTCGGTTGGTAGGCCCAGGTGGTGCATTATTGTAAGCAAACGGTCGTGGTCAATGGTACCGAAGGCGTTCGAGAAATCAATGTATGCGACATATAGGTCTCGTTTTGTTAAGGCTGCGTCTTCGATTACATGCAGTAAGTTCATGATTTGGCGTTCTGTTCCCTTGTGCTTCTGAAAGCCCTCTTGTGCTTCGCTGTGGATGAGAAGATCTGTGCACGCTTCAGTTGCCGCCCGGGTGACTAAGCTGGTATACAGCTTGTACAGTGTGTTGCACAGCGCAATAGGCCTGTAGTTAGAGATGGAGAGCGGGTCTGCCTTTTTGTACAGGAGAATGGTGTCGCTTGTGGACCAGCCGGCCGGGAGTTCGGCCTTAATCCACGCGACGCACATGAGGGTATGGACAGCGGATTGTAACGCCTCTGGCATGCACTTCAGTAGCTCGTTCGGGATGCCGTCCGGGCCGGGGCTTTTATTGCGGGAGAGGGCCTGCATGCACCTCTGGAAGTTGCTGGAGTCGGCGACGTTGGGCAGCAGGGATTGAGCGTCTGGGTGTGCTGTGCGGGCCAGTAGGAAGCCGCCGTCGGGCGCTCCGGGTTCGTTCCACGGGAAAGTTGTGTCCTTGTCCTCGGGTCTGTAGCGGCCGGTGCGCTGGCCTCCGGTAGGTTCCGCGGCTGCCTGGAAGTGGGCGTGGAGCGCGTCGTTGATGTCAGAACTGGTTGTGGCTATGTGTTGGGTTGCGGGGTGCCGCACAGCCGTGAGGTTTTGCCGGGGCCCTGATTTTCCGAGCATAATTTTGGCTGCCTTGCTTTGTGAGGTTGCAAAGAGTTTGGAGATCTTAGTCAGCCATTTGCTAGCGGCCTTGGCGCTGGTTTCTTTCTGTGTGGTGCGGCGTGTTTTGAGTGCGTCTTGCCACTCCTGCCGGGCGGCAGTGGCGGGCGCGGGCGTCGCGGGGGGCTCGGGTTGTGAGGGATTGGGGGCCGTTGGAGGCGGGATTGCGGGTTCCTGCAGTTGAGCCGCCCGCACGAGGGCGAGGTACTGTTGCTTTTTTTGTTTTTCGACTGCTATCAGGCGCTTGAGTTTCTTTGCTTCTGTTCGGGAGGGCTTCGCTCTGGAGGTCCGAGGTGGTTTCTGGGGGCACGTTTGCAGCATGAGTTGCCCGCTGCATCCGTTGACGGCGGCTGCAGTACGCAGCCTGGAAGGGACAGTCGACTCCGCGCCAGGATAGCCGTCCCACAGGAGCGGGGCGACGTTGCCGGGCTGGCAGCAAGGCAGTGGCGCCACGGAAGGCACGCCCCCTGCGCGGCACGAAGGCAAGACTCCAGCACCGTCGTGTCAGTAGCGTGGGTCTCCTGCACCATCGCAACATCCGCCCCAACTTGCTGAAGGTGCGAGACCAGCGCCCGCGCCTTGAACGGCGAGCCCAGGCCGTTGACATTCACTGTCAGCAGCCGAAGGTTCGCCGCTCCCACTGGTGGCCGCATTATGAGCCCCCGCCGGCCACGGCAGCGCCGTGGCGGTGGCGGTTGCTGTTGCTGCTGTGGTGTTCATGGCTGGGAGGCGCGCCGCCGCTGCTGGTGCTCATGCTAGCGGCACCTGAGCTGGCGCCACCGGGGTGCAATGGAGCGCTGCCCAGGCTCATGAGGCTGGAGGTACTGCGGCTGCGGTGCTGGCGTTGCCAGCGGCTGGGCCCTCTGGCCCCGCCGGGGTCCGCCGGCCAACGCTTAGCGGACCGCAGGGTGCGGGCGTCTAGGAGCACGTAGTCCATGTAGGCCGTCTGCACCTGCTGTGCGGCATCATCCAGCTGCTCCATCACGTCGGAAGGCAGGGGCGTGTCTGCAGGCTGGGCTGAGTACAGGCGCCACCAGCCACCAGCTGACCACCACGGCGGCGCAGCATTTCC
>NC_057010.1:3123673-3129596 GCF_000002595.2 Chlamydomonas reinhardtii | reverse complement strand
GGCAGACAGAGCAGGAGGCTGGCTTCCCCGCCCCCCGGGAGGGGTTGCACAAAAACACCGCCAGACCTAACCCAAGCACCAACCTACACCACAGCCTAACCGCAAGAACCACCACCACCGCGCGCCAGAAAAAGAAACACCAGCGCTACGCACTCGCCCCGCCCAAACCCACCCCACCCCCACAAGTCGGTTGCTTAAGCAACACCCCAGTAGAACCAGCAGAGGAGACACAAGCAGAAAACTAATCGGGCCAGATGTGGTGCTGACTAAGCGGGCTCCAGTCCGCTGCAAGACACGCTGTGCAGGAAGTCCCACAGCTGCCCAGGCGCTGCGACGCCAGCCAGAGCTAAAACACATGGGCGCCAGATAAGCTGATGACGATAAACGCCACGCCAGCGCCTGGAACGAACCGCCGCCAAAAAGGAAACCTAGGGGGCCTGCACAGGTGATGCAAGCGTCAGCCGCAAGTTCAACTTCGGTGACCCACCCTGAACCTCCTTCGCTTCACAAAGCGCGCCACCCGCCGACCAGATGGCAACAAAGTGCTCCAGCTTAGCCGCCTTGAGCTGTGCGGTGAGAAGCTGAGTGGGCAGAGCCGACAGGGTTTCAGGGGTTAGCGTGGCGGCAGTGAAACGCAGCTGCATCACCCTGCGCAGCTCGCTGACCACCTCCCGAACCACATGCTCCGACGTCTGCTTAGCAGGCTCGCGGGACCAGTACGCACACCAGACGGCGTACAAGAAGGTGGCCCGCAAAGTGCTCCACAGCAGCGCGCCCGCCCCCCGCGGGCCTGAGGCCCACATACCCATGCGGTCCCCCAGCATGAAGCCCGCGTCCGTCACTGGCGGCGCCGCTGCCTGGGGCGCAACGCAGGCCCACAGCTGCTGCAGCCACGTCCTCGCCTGCGCATAAGCTGGACACTCCAGGAAGATGTGCGTCAGGCTGGCCCACGCCCGCGGGCCAGGTGGCCCGCAGGCGGGGTGAGGACAGTGCGCCCCCAACCCCCCGCACCCCGTGGTCACCCGTGGCCGAATGCCCTTGCCCGCCCTGTACAGCCCGCAAGCCAGGTAAGCATGTTGCAGCCGGTACACCAGCACCTTTGCCCCCCGACTGGCGTGGCTGTCCCACAGCCTCCGCCACGTACCCCGCAGAAGGGACGCATCCGGGGGCGGCATGCGAGGGTCGCCCTCCACCGCCGCCGCTGCTGCCGCCGCCGCCGTGGCAGGCCCAGTGCTAGGTCCCGCCCCTCCCGCCGCCTGCTCCTGCAGCCGCGCGGACCGCCGCGGCCCCTCACCCGACTGCTGGGACGGGGACGCATACGACTGCAGTTCTCTCGCCGGCGTGTTCTGCAGCCCGGCTGCCGCGGAGGTGCGGTGGAGCCAGGGGTCCAGAGCCACCGGGTTATTGTGGAAATGCTGCGCCGCCGTGGTGGTCAGCTGCGCCGCTGCACGCTGCCACTCCGCCTCCCGCTCCGCCAGCCGCGACTGTGCCACCGGCTGGGGCCCCGAATCCCCCGCCTGCTGTGTTGGCGCCGGGCACGGCATGGCTGCGGGGCGGGCCGGAGCCGGAGGTGCGGCCGGGTTGGCCGCGGTGATGGCCCGCCGCACGTCCCGCACCGTGTAGTCCGCTAAGCTGACACCCGCAATCCGGCAGTGCTCCGGGTGCACTACCACCCCAGCCTCCGGCGCCAGGAAGTACGGCGCCCGAGGCCACGCCCCCGCCCGGTCCCCTGGTGATGCTGCATCGTACGCCGCCCGCTCTTCAAAGGTCCACAGGTGCCGCGGCTTGCGATGCTGCAGCACACAGGCAGGCTGCCACGCCCCATCCACCGCCGGGGGCAGCACGCCAGGCCCAGGCTCCAAGAGCCGCCCCGTGTAGTGGACGTAGGACACAGCCCCCGCAGCGTTAGCCACCCACAGCTGGTCCAGGCTAACCCGCCACTGTGGCGGCGCCGCTGGCGGCTGAGTGGCTGGCTGCGGTGGATGCTGTTCCACGCCCGCGCCCCGCACATGGCCGACCGCGGCCGCCAGCCGGGCAGGCAGCCCCGCTGGCGCCGGCGCGTCGCTGTACACCCACGCCCACGTGGTGGCGGAGTCCGGGCGCACATGAGTAAGCAGCGCCCGGGTGAGCATCTTCCAGGGTTGCCGGCCTGGCTGGGCAAGGAGGGCGAAGGTCTTAGCTTGCAGGGCAGACAGGAACGCAGGCAGGTCGACGTGGTTGACACCCCCATCCTTGTACGGCAGACAGGCCGTTTCCCGCTTTGGCAGCAGGAGCGGGTTCCCGTGCGACACCAGGCTGGCGTCCTCAGCGTGCATGGAGCGCGCAGCAAAGTGGTCCACCAGGTCGGTGAGTTCCTTCAGCTGCGCAGGCGACGGGTTGAGGAAGCTGAAGTGGTAGGCCAGCTTCGCCGCCAACACCTGCTTCGCAATGTGCACACGGCCAACGAGAGTCAGAGACAGGGCAGCCCACAGACGCGCCACAAACGCCATGCCGCGAGCCCGCCGGGTGTACAAGTCAGCTGCAGCCGCATCAGAGTCCCACGACAGGGGCACACCCAGGTGCGTCACGGCGCCAGTGGTAAACGGCACCCCTGTGTGTGGGCAAGGGCCCGTCAGGTGCGCAAACCTGCCAAGGCCCATGGCCTTGCTCTTGTCCGGATGGACACGGGCGTTGGACGCGCGGCAGAACAGCTGTACTGCCGCCATCAGGACCGGCCCGTCCACCGCCGGGTCGCGCGCCGTGAGGGTCGTGTCGTCAGCGTGGTGGGCAGCCGGTGGCGCCTGCTCGCCACTGGGTAACAGGGGCGTGCGCAGTGCCCCTTGCTCCACCTGCCGCCACAGAAAGGACGTCAGTGGCTGCATCTGGATGACCCACAGGGGTGGTGAGGCGGTGCTGCCCTGCGGCAAGCCGTTCAGCACTGGGAAGGCGTCAGAGAGCATCCCGTTCACACACACGCGGGCAGAGCCGTTGGCAGTGAGCAGGCGGATCCAGCGCAGCATGCGCGGCCCGAACCCAAGTCCCTCCGCGGACGCATACAGCCACTGCCGGTGCACCCGGTCATACGCCTTTTCAATGTCCAAGAAGTACAGCGCACCACCCTGCCGTGGCGTGCCGTCCGCGCCCACGTCCAGGCGCATCCATTCGATCAGGCCTGGAGGTACAGCGCGTTGTCTCCAATCCAGCGGCCGGTGATGAACGCGGTCTGCAGCTCATCCACAACTGCATCCAGGGCAGGCTGCAGGCGGGCGCTGACGGCCTTGGACACCATCTTGAAGTCGCAGTTGAGCAGCGTGATGGGCCGGTAGGACGCCAGCTCGGCGCGGTCCAGGCTTTTGCCCTTGTAGATGAGCGTGATGATGCCCTCCCGCCAGGAGGCGGGCAGCGCCGCCGCCATTTCACCGCCATCGTGGGCGTCTGCAGCGGCAGCAAAGGCAGCGGCAGCAGCAGCACACAAGCGCGGGCCCAGCAGTGCCCAGAAGACCTTGTACACCTCATACGGAACCCCGTCCGACCCAGGTGCTTTACCATTGGCGGAGCCAGCCAGCGCTGCCATCAGCTCGGCATCACTGAGGGCGCCGTCCCCGGACCCCTCTGCGGCGGCCTGCAGATCCGCCGGAACCTTGCGGTCAATGGCCGCCAGAAGCTGTTGCTGCGACGCCGTACAGACCGGCTGCACGCGGAACAGGCCGGTGGGGCTGGTGCTGCTGTACATGGCTGCGGCGGCTGCTGAGACAGTGTTGCGCGTGCCCGGCCCCGTGAGCGCCACAGGCGCCGGTTGCCCCGGCACCTGCAAGTGCGTGATGGGCTCCTGCGCGCCGGCTGCTGGCTCGTCAGCCTGCCGATGGAACCAGCGAGTGCCCCGCTCCCCATGCTCCTCCATCAGTGCAGCGCGGGCATTGTGGCTGGCCGCTGCGGCAGCTGCCCGCTCCTCCCGCACCGCCAAGTTGGCCATGGCCGCAGCCTGACGCTGCGCGGCGCTGGCACCCGGCCGGTCGGCCAGGGCAGCGGCCGTGTCTGCGGCCAGCACCACGCCATGCAGCCCATCCCGGGTCTGGCGTGCATGCCGACGGTGGATGCTGGTGGCGGCCTCCCGCAAGAAGAACTTGTCCGCCTCCCATTGCGTGCAAGCGCCGTCACCTGTACTGGTCACAGGATTTGCGGCAATGTGCGCCTCCAAGCGCTGCTCGAGCTCCAGACGCAGCGAGGGGTGAAACAGCAGGTATGTGGGGAAGCGCCACTGCTCCCGGTGCGCATGTGGCAGGTCGGGCAAGGACAGGGTGAGCAGCACACCGTTGTGGTCCCCAGGCGCCCCATACGTGCGTGCAACATCCAGCACCCACGGCGCCGCGGTGGAACTGACATACCACCGATCCAGGCGTGCGGGAGTGGCCGGCTTGGGTGTGGCCGGATGCGTGTAGCCCTTGGCGCCGCCACGCTTGCTCGCCCAAGGGTCCACCAGACTGAACTGGGCGAGGAGGCTGGCAAGTTGCGGGGCACCTGCAGCACGTGACGGGCTAGGGGCCGCCTCCTGACTGGCATCGGTGACACAGTTCCAGTCCCCACCGACAACAAGCACCCTGTCCGTGGCCAGGTGGGGATGCAGCCCGGCAAAGAATGCAGGCTTGTCCGCCACGGCCGTGGGCGCATACACACACACGAAGCGCAGGCGCAGGTGACCCACGTCCCAATCCCAACATACCACACGGCCCGCCGCATCCGTTGACGGCGGCTGCAGTACGCAGCCTGGAAGGGACAGCCGACTCCGCGCCAGGATAGCCGCCCCACAGGAGTGGGGCGACGCTGCCGGGCTGGCAGCGAGGCAGTGGCGCCACGGAGGGGGTGGGGTGGGTTTGGGCGGGGCGAGTGCGTAGCGCTGGTGTTTCTTTTTCTGGCGCGCGGTGGTGGTGGTTCTTGCGGTTAGGCTGTGGTGTAGGTTGGTGCTTGGGTTAGGTCTGGCGGTGTTTTTGTGCAACCCCTCCCGGGGGGCGGGGGGGCCAGCCTCCTGCTCTGTCTGCCGGGTCGGGGTGGGGTGGGGTGGGATGGATGGGGGTGGTTGGTGGCGGTTTTCGAGGTGTTTGCTTTCTGTTTTCTTCTCTTTTCTTCTCTTCTTGCCCTGTCAGGGTTCTGGTCTCGGGGACTAGGCTGCTTTCAGGCAGCAGGGGGGCAGCGCGTCTGCCCCTGTTCAACCTTGTAAGGATGATTCCTCAAAAAAAAAAACGGAAGGCACGCCCCCTGCGCGGCACGAAGGCAAGACTCCAGCGCGGTCGTGTCAGTAGCGTGGGTCTCCTGCACCATCGCCACATCCGCCCCAACTTGCTGCAGGTGCGAGACCAGCGCCCGCGCCTTGAACGGCGAGCCCAGGCCGTTGACATTCACTGTCAGCAGCCGAAGGTTCGCCGCTCCTACTGGTGGCCGCATTATGAGCCCCCGCCGGCCACGGCAGCGCCGTGGCGGTTGCGGTTGCTGTTGCTGCTGTGGCGATTGCGGCGGTGGCCGCCACCCTGGCTGGGGGGCGCGCCGCCGCAGCTGGTGCTCATGCTAGCGGCGCCTGAGCTGGCGCCGCCGGGGCGCAGTGGAGCGCTGCCCAGGCTCATGAGGCTGGAAGTACTGCGGCTGCGGTGCTGGCGTTGCCGGCGGCTGGGCCCCCCAGCACCGCCGGGGTCCGCCGGCCCACGCTTAGCGGACCGCAGGGTGCGGGCGTCTAGGAGCACGTAGTCCATGTAGGCCGTCTGCACCTGCTGCGCGGCGTCATCCAGCTGCTCCGTCACGTCGGAAGGCAGGGGCGTGCCTGCAGGCTGGGCTGAGTACAGGCGCCACCAGCCAGTGAACTCGTCGCGCAGCTGTGCCAGGACGGCGGTACGGCCTGCCGGCACACGGCAGACAGCCCAGTCCGGTACGGTGGCGCCCTGGTCACGGAGGTAGC
>NC_057010.1:3115287-3123218 GCF_000002595.2 Chlamydomonas reinhardtii | reverse complement strand
CGGACTGGGCCGTCTGCCGCGTGCCGGCTGGCCGTACCGCCGTCCTGGCACAGCTGCACGACGAGTTCACTGGCTGGTGGCGCCTATACTCAGCCCAGCCTGCAGACACGCCCCTGCCTTCCGACGTGCTGCTCAACTGCGACTTCAAGATGGTGTCCAAGGCCGTCAGCGCCCGCCTGCAGCCCGCCCTGGATGCAGTTGTGGATGAGCTGCAAACCGCGTTCATCACCGGCCGCTGGATTGGAGACAACGCGCTGTACCTCCAAGGCCTGATCGAATGGATGCGCCTGGACGTGGGCGCGGACGGCACGCCACGGCAGGGTGGTGCGCTGTACTTCTTGGACATTGAAAAGGCGTATGACCGGGTGCACCGGCAGTGGCTGTATGCGTCCGCGGAGGGACTTGGGTTTGGGCCGCGCATGCTGCGCTGGATCCGCCTGCTCACTGCCAACGGCTCTGCCCGCGTGTGTGTGAACGGGATGCTCTCTGACGCCTTCCCAGTGCTGAACGGCTTGCCGCAGGGCAGCACCGCCTCACCACCCCTGTGGGTCATCCAGATGCAGCCACTGACGTCCTTTCTGCGGCGGCAGGTGGAGCAAGGGGCACTGCGCACGCCCCTGTTACCCAGCGGCGAGCCAGCGCCGCCTGCTGCCCACCACGCTGACGACACGACCCTCACGGCGCGCGACCCGGCGGTGGACGGGCCGGTCCTGATGGCGGCAGTACAGCTGTTCTGCCGCGCGTCCAACGCCCGTGTCCATCCGGACAAGAGCAAGGCCATGGGCCTTGGCAGGTTTGCGCACCTGACGGGCCCTTGCCCACACACGGGGGTGCCGTTTACCACTGGCGCCGTGACGCACCTGGGTGTGCCCCTGTCGTGGGACTCGGATGCGGCTGCAGCTGACTTGTACACCCGGCGGGCTCGCGGCATGGCATTTGTGGCGCGTCTGTGGGCTGCCCTGTCTCTGACTCTCGTTGGCCGTGTGCACATTGCGAAGCAGGTGCTGGCGGCGAAGCTGGCCTACCACTTCAGCTTCCTCAACCCGTCGCCTGCGCAGCTGAAGGAGCTCACCGACCTGGTGGACCACTTTGCTGCGCGCTCCATGCACGCTGAGGACGCCGGCCTGGTGTCGCACGGGAACCCGCTCCTGCTGCCAAAGCGGGAAACGGCATGTCTGCCGTACAAGGACGGGGGTGTCAACCACGTCGACCTGCCTGCGTTCCTGTCTGCCCTGCAAGCTAAGACTTTCGCCCTCCTTGCCCAGCCAGGCCGGCAACCCTGGAAGATGCTCACCCGGGCGCTGCTTACCCATGTGCGCCCGGACTCCGCCACCACGTGGGCGTGGGTGTACAGCGACGCGCCGGCGCCAGCGGGGCTGCCTGCCCGGCTGGCGGCCGCGGTCGGCCACGTGCGGAGCGCGGGTGTGGAACAGCATCCACCGCAGCCAGCCACTCAGCCGCCAGCGGCGCCGCCACAGTGGCGGGTTAGCCTGGACCAGCTGTGGGTGGCTAACGCTGCGGGGGCTGTGTCCTACGTCCACTACACGGGGCGGCTCTTGGAGCCTGGGCCTGGCGTGCTGCCCCCGGCAGTGGATGGGGCGTGGCAGCCTGCCTGTGTGCTGCAGCATCGCAAGCCGCGGCACCTGTGGACCTTTGAAGAGCGGGCGGCGTACGATGCAGCATCACCAGGGGACCGGGCGGGGGCGTGGCCTCGGGCGCCGTACTTCCTGGCGCCGGAGGCTGGGGTGGTGGTGCACCCAAAGCACTGCCGGATTGCGGGTGTCAGCTTAGCGGACTACACGGTGCGGGACGTGCGGCGGGCCATCACCGCGGCCAACCCGGCCGCACCTCCGGCTCCGGCCCGCCCCGCAGCCATGCCGTGCCCGGCGCCAACACAGCAGGCGGGGGATTCGGGGCCCCAGCCGGCGGCACAGTCGCGGCTGGCGGAGCGGGAGGCGGAGTGGCAGCGTGCAGCGGCACAGCTGACCACCACGGCGGCGCAGCATTTCCACAATAACCCGGTGGCTCTGGACCCCTGGCTCCACCGCACCTCCGCGGCAGCCGGGCTGCAGAACACGCCGGCGAGAGAACTGCAGTCGTATGCGTCCCCGTCCCAGCAGTCGGGTGAGGGGCCGCGGCGGTCCGCGCGGCTGCAGGAGCAGGCGGCGGGAGGGGCGGGACCTAGCATTGGGCCTGCCACAGCGGCGGCGGCAGCAGCGGCGGCGGTGGAGGGCGACCCTCGCATGCCGCCCCCGGATGCGTCCCTTCTGCGGGGTACGTGGCGGAGGCTGTGGGACAGCCACGCCAGTCGGGGGGCAAAGGTGCTGGTGTACCGGCTGCAACATGCTTACCTGCCTTGCGGACTGTAAAGGGCGGGCAAGGGCATTCGGCCACGGGTGACCACGGGGTGCGGGGGGTTGGGGGCGCACTGTCCTCACCCCGCCTGCGGGCCACCTGGCCCGCGGGCGTGGGCCAGCCTGACGCACATCTTCCTGGAGTGTCCAGCTTATGCGCAGGCGAGGACGTGGCTGCAGCAGCTGTGGGCCTGCGTTGCGCCCCAGGCAGCGGCGCCGCCAGTGACGGACGCGGGCTTCATGCTGGGGGACCGCATGGGTATGTGGGCCTCAGGCCCGCGGGGGGCGGGCGCGCTGCTGTGGAGCACTTTGCGGGCCACCTTCTTGTACGCCGTCTGGTGTGCGTACTGGTCCCGCGAGCCTGCTAAGCAGACGTCGGAGCATGTGGTTCGGGAGGTGGTCAGCGAGCTGCGCAGGGTGATGCGGCTGCGTTTCACTGCTGCCACGCTAACCCCTGAAACCCTGTCGGCTCTGCCCACACAGCTTCTCACCGCACAGCTCAAGGCGGCTAAGCTGGAGCACTTTGTTGCCATCTGGTCGGCGGGTGGCGCGCTTTGTGAAGTGGAGGAGGTTCAGGGTGGGTCACCGAAGTTGAACTTGCGGCTGACGCTTGCATCACCTGTGCAGGCCCCCTAGGTTTCCTTTTGGGCGGCGTTTCTTTCCAGGCGCTGGCGTGGCGTTTTATCGTCATCAGCTTATCTGGCGCCCATGTGTTTTAGCTATGGCTGGCGTCGCAGCGCCTGGGCGGCTGTGGGACTTCCTGCACAGCGCGTCTTGCAGCGGGCTGGAGCCCGCTTAGTCAGCGCCACATCTGGCCCGTTTAGTTTTCTGCTTGTGTCTCCTGTGCCGGTTCTCCTGGGGTGTTGCTCAAGCAACCGACTTGTGGGGGTGGGGTGGGTTACGGCGGGTCGAGTGTTGGTAGCTCTGGTGTTTTCCTTTCTGGTGCGTGGTGGTGGTGGTTCTTGCGGTTAGGCTGTGGTGTAGGTTGGTGCTTGGGTTAGGTCTGGCGGTGTTTTTGTGCAACCCCTCCCGGGGGGCGGGGGGGCCAGCCTCCTGCTCTGTCTGCCGGGTCGGGGTGGGGTGAGGTGGGTTGGGTGGGGGTGGTTGTTGGCGGTTTCGAGGTGCTTGCTTTCTGCTTTCTTCTCTTTTCTTCTCTTCTTGCCCTGTCAGGGTTCTGGTCTCGGGGACCAGGCTGTCTTCAGGCAGCAGGGGGGCAGCGCGTCTGCCCCTGTTCAACCTTGTAAGGATGATTCCTCAAAAAAAAAAAAAGACGTCGGAGCATGTGGTTCGGGAGGTGGTCAGCGAGCTGCGCAGGGTGATGCAGCTGCGTTTCACTGCCGCCACGCTAACCCCTGAAACCCTGTCGGCTCTGCCCACACAGCTTCTCACCGCACAGCTCAAGGCGGCTAAGCTGGAGCACTTTGTTGCCATCTGGTCGGCGGGTGGCGCGCTTTGTGAAGTGGAGGAGGTTCAGGGTGGGTCACCGAAGTTGAACTTGCGGCTGACGCTTGCATCACCTGTGCAGGCCCCCTAGGTTTCCTTTTGGGCGGCGTTTCTTTCCATGCGCTGGCGTGGCGTATTATCATCATCAGCTTGTCTGGCGCCCATGAGTACTAGCTCTGGCTGGAGTGGCAGCGCCTGGGCGGCTGTGGGACTTCCTGCACAGCGCGTCTTGCAGCGGACTGGAGCCCACTTAGTCAGCGCCACATCTGGCCCGTTTAGTTTTCTGCTTGTGTCTCCTCTGCCGGTTCTCCTGGGGTGTTGCTTAAGCAACCGACTTGTGGGGGTGGGGTGGGTTTTGGGCGGGGCGAGTGCGTAGCGCTGGTGTTTTCTTTTCTGGCGCGCAGTGGTGGTGGTTCTTGCGGTTAGGCTGTGGTGTAGGTTGGTGCTTGGGTTAGGTCTGGCGGTGTTTTTGTGCAACCCCTCCCGGGGGGCGGGGGGGCCAGCCTCCTGCTCTGTCTGCCGGGTCGGGGTGGGGTGGGGTGGGATGGTTTGGGGTGTTTGGTGGCGGTTTTCGAGGTGTTTGCTTTCTGTTTTCTTCTCTCTTCTTCTCTTCTTGCCCTGTCAGGGTTCTGGTCTCGGGGACCAGGCTGCTTTCTGGCAGCAGGGGGGCAGCGCGTCTGCCCCTGTTCAACCTTGTAAGGATGATTCCTCAAAAAAAAAAAATGTTGCAGCCTGTACACCAGGACCTTTGCCCCCCGACTGGCGTGGCTGTCCCACAGCCTCCGCCACGTACCCCGCAGAAGGGACGCATCCGGGGGCGGCATGCGAGGGTCGCCCTCCACCGCCGCCGCTGCTGCCGCCGCCGCCGTGGCAGGCCCAGTGCTAGGTCCCGCCCCTCCCGCCGCCTGCTCCTGCAGCCGCGCGGACCGCCGCGGCCCCTCACCCGACTGCTGGGACGGGGACGCATACGACTGCAGTTCTCTCGCCGGCGTGTTCTGCAGCCCGGCTGCCGCAGAGGTGCGGTGAAGCCAGGGGTCCAGAGCCACCGGGTTATTGTGGAAATGCTGCGCCGCCGTGGTGGTCAGCTGCGCCGCTGCACGCTGCCACTCCGCCTCCCGCTCCGCCAGCCGCGACTGTGCCGCCGGCTGGGGCCCCGAATCCCCCGCCTGCTGTGTTGGCGCCGGGCACGGCATGGCTGCGGGGCGGGCCGGAGCCGGAGGTGCGGCCGGGTTGGCCGCGGTGATGGCCCGCCGCACGTCCCGCACCGTGTAGTCCGCCAAGCTGACACCCGCAATCCGGCAGTGCTCCGGGTGCACCACCACCCCAGCCTCCGGCGCCAGGAAGTACGGCGCCCGAGGCCACGCCCCCGCCCGGTCCCCTGGTGATGCTGCATCGTACGCCGCCCGCTCTTCAAAGGTCCACAGGTGCCGCGGCTTGCGATGCTGCAGCACACAGGCAGGCTGCCACGCCCCATCCACCGCCGGGGGCAGCACGCCAGGCCCAGGCTCCAAGAGCCGCCCCGTGTAGTGGACGTAGGACACAGCCCCCGCAGCGTTAGCCACCCACAGCTGGTCCAGGCTAACCCGCCACTGCGGCGGAGCAGCTGGCGGCTGAGTGGCTGGCTGCGGTGGGTGCTGCTCCACGCCCGCGCTCCGCACGTGGCCGACCGCGGCCGCCAGCCGGGCAGGCAGCCCCGCTGGCGCCGGCGCGTCGCTGTACACCCACGCCCACGTGGTGGCTGAGTCCGGGCGCACATGGGTAAGCAGCGCCCGGGTGAGCATCTTCCAGGGTTGCCGGCCTGGCTGGGCAAGGAGGGCGAAAGTCTTAGCTTGCAGGGCAGACAGGAACGCAGGCAGGTCGACGTGGTTGACACCCCCATCCTTGTACGTCAGACAGGCCGTTTCCCGCTTTGGCAGCAGGAGCGGGTTCCCGTGCGACACCAGGCTGGCGTCCTCGAGGGCGTGCATGGAGCGCGCAGCAAAGTGGTCCACCAGGTCGGTGAGTTCCTTCAGCTGCGCAGGCGACGGGTTGAGGAAGCTGAAGTGGTAGGCCAGCTTCGCCGCCAGCACCTGCTTCGCAATGTGCACACGGCCAACCAGAGTCAGAGACAGGGCAGCCCACAGACGCGCCACAAACACCATGCCGCGAGCCCGCCGGGTGTACAAGTCAGCTGCAGCCGCATCCGAGTCCCACGACAGGGGCACACCCAGGTGCGTCACGGCGCCAGTGGTAAACGGCACCCCCGTGTGTGGGCAAGGGCCCGTCAGGTGCGCAAACCTGCCAAGGCCCATGGCCTTGCTCTTGTCCGGATGGACACGGGCGTTGGACGCGCGGCAGAACAGCTGTACTGCCGCCATCAGGACCGGCCCGTCCACCGCCGGGTCGCGCGCCGTGAGGGTCGTGTCGTCAGCGTGGTGGGCAGCCCTCAAAAAAAAAAAAGCCGGTGGCGCCTGCTCGCCGCTGGGTAACAGGGGCGTGCGCAGTGCCCCTTGCTCCACCTGCCGCCGCAGAAAGGACGTCAGTGGCTGCATCTGGATGACCCACAGGGGTGGTGAGGCGGTGCTGCCCTGCGGCAAGCCGTTCAGCACTGTTCGAGGTGTTTGCTTTCTGTCTTCTTCTCTTTTCTTCTCCTCTTGCCCTATCAGGGTTCTGGTCTCGGGGACCAGGCTGCTTTCAGGCAGCAGGGGGGCAGCGCGTCTGCCCCTGGTCAACCTTGTAAGGATGATTCCTCAAAAAAAAAAAGCACTGGGAAGGCGTCAGAGAGCATCCCGTTCACACACACGCGGGCAGAGCCGTTGGCAGTGAGCAGGCGGATCCATCGCAGCATGCGCGGCCCAAACCCAAGTCCCTCCGCGGACGCATACAGCCACTGCCGGTGCACCCGGTCATACGCCTTTTCAATGTCCAAGAAGTGCAGCGCACCACCCTGCCGTGGCGTGCCGTCCGCGCCCACGTCCAGGCGCATCCATTCGATCAGGCCTTGGAAGTACAGCGCGTTGTCTCCAATCCAGCGGCCGGTGATGAACGCGGTCTGCAGCTCATCCACAACTGCATCCAGGGCGGGCTGCAGGCGGGCACTGACGGCCTTGGACACCATCTTGAAGTCGCAGTTGAGCAGCGTGATGGGCCGGTAGGACGCCAGCTCGGCGCGGTCCAGGCTTTTGCCCTTGTAGAGGAGCGTAATGATGCCCTCCCGCCAGGAAGCAGGCAGCGCCGCCGCCATTTCGCCGCCATCGTGGGCGTCTGCAGCGGCAGCAAAGGCAGCGGCAGCAGCAGCACACAAGCGCGGACCCAGCAGCGCCCAGAAAACCTTGTACACCTCGTACGGGACCCCGTCCGACCCAGGTGCTTTACCATTGGCGGAGCCAGCCAGCGCTGCCATCAGCTGCGGAGCGCGGGCGTGGAACAGCACCCACCGCAGCCAGCCACTCAGCCGCCAGCGGCGCCGCCGCAGTGGCGGGTTAGCCTGGACCAGCTGTGGGTGGCTAACACTGCGGGGGCTGTGTCCTACGTCCACTACACGGGGCGGCTCTTGGAGCCTGGGCCTGGCGTGCTGCCCCCGGCGGTGGATGGGGCGTGGCAGCCTGCCTGTGTGCTGCAGCATCGCAAGCCGCGGCACCTGTGGACCTTTGAAGAGCGGGCGGCGTACGATGCAGCATCACCAGGGGACCGGGCGGGGTCGTGGCCTCGGGCGCCGTATTTCCTGGCGCCGGAGGCTGGGGTGGTGGTGCACCCGGAGCACTGCCGGATTGCGGGTGTCAGCTTGGCGGACTACACGGTGCGGGACGTGCGGCGGGCCATCACCGCGGCCAACCCGGCCGCCCCTCTGGCTCCGGCCCGCCCCGCAGCCATGCCGTGCCCGGCGCCAGCACAGCAGGCGGGGGGTTCGGGGACCCAGCCGGCGGCACAGTCGCGGCTGGCGGAGCGGGAGGCGGAGTGGCAGCGTGCAGCGGCGCAGCTGACCACCACGGCGGCGCAGCACTTCCACAATAACCCGGTGGCTCTGGACCCCTGGCTTCACCGCACCTCTGCGGCAGCCGGGCTGCAGAACACGCCGGCGAGAGAACTGCAGTCGTATGCGTCCCCGTCCCAGCAGTCGGGTGAGGGGCCGCGGCGGTCCGCGCGGCTGCAGGA
>NC_057010.1:3063540-3112533 GCF_000002595.2 Chlamydomonas reinhardtii | reverse complement strand
ACGATAATACGCCACGCCAGCGCCTGGAACGAACCGCCGCCCAAAAGGAAACCTAGGGGGCCTGCACAGGTGATGCAAGCGTCAGCCGCAAGTCAACTTCGGTGACCCACCCTGAACCTCCTCCACTTCACACAGCGCGCCACCCGCCGTCCAGATGGCAACAAAGTGCTCCAGCTTAGCCGCCTTGAGCTGTGCGGTGAGAAGCTGAGTGGGCAGAGCCGACAGGGTTTCAGGGGTTAGCGTGGCGGCAGTGAAGCGCAGCCGCATCACCCTGCGCAGCTCGCTGACTACCTCCCGAACCACATGCTCCGACGTCTGCTTAGCAGGCTCGCGGGACCAGTACGCACACCAGACGGCGTACAAGAAGGTGGCCCGCAAAGTGCTCCACAGCAGCGCGCCCGCCCCCCGCGGGCCTGAGGCCCACATACCCATGCGGTCCCCCAGCATGAAGCCCGCGTCCGTCACTGGCGGCGCCGCTGCCTGGGGCGCAACGCAGGCCCACAGCTGCTGCAGCCACGTCCTCGCCTGCGCATAAGCTGGACACTCCAGGAAGATGTGCGTCAGGCTGGCCCACGCCCGCGGGCCAGGTGGCCCGCAGGCGGGGTGAGGACAGTGCGCCCCCAACCCCCCGCACCCCGTGGTTTTTTTTTTTTTTTCGTGGTCACCCGTGGACGAATGCCCTTGCCCGCCCTGTACAGCCCGCAAGGCAGGTAAGCATGTTGCAGCCGGTACACAAGTACCTTAGCCCCCCGACTGGCGTGGCTGTCCCACAGCCTCCGCCACGTACCCCGCAGAAGGGACGCATCCGGGGGTGGCATGCGAGGGTCGCCCTCCACTGCCGCTGCTGCTGCCGCCGCCGCCATGGCAGGCCCTGTGCTAGGCCCCGCCCCGCCCGCCGCCTGCTCCTGCAGCCGCGCGGACCGCCGCGGCCCCTCACCTGACTGCTGGGACGGGGACGCATACGACTGCAGTTCTCTCGCCGGCGTGTTCTGCAGCCCGGCTGCCGCAGAGGTGCGGTGGAGCCAGGGGTCCAGAGCCACCGGGTTATTGTGGAAATGCTGCGCCGCCGTGGTGGTCAGCTGCGCCGCTGCACGCTGCCACTCCGCCTCCCGCTCCACCAGCCGCGACTGTGCCGCCGGCTGTGTCCCCGAAGCCCCCGCCTGCTGTGCTGGCGCCGGGCACGGCATGGCTGCGGGGCGGGCCGGAGCCGGAGGTGCGGCCGGGTTAGCCGCGGTGATGGCCCGCCGCACGTCCCGCACCGTGTAGTCCGCCAAGCTGACACCCGCAATCCGGCAGTGCTCCGGGTGCACCACCACCCCAGCCTCCGGCGCCAGGAAGTACGGCGCCCGAGGCCACGCCCCCGCCCGTTCCCCTGGTGATGCTGCATCGTACGCCGCCCGCTCTTCAAAGGTCCACAGGTGCCGCGGCTTGCGGTGCTGCAGCACACAGGCAGGCTGCCATGCCCCATCCACCGCCGGGGGCAGCACGCCAGGCCCAGGCTCCAAGAGCCGCCCCGTGTAATGGACGTAGGACACAGCCCCCGCAGCGTTAGCCACCCACAGCTGGTCCAGGCTAACCCGCCACTGTGGCGGCGCCGCTGGCGGCTGAGTGGCTGGCTGCGGCGGATGCTGTTCCACACCCGCGCTCCGCACGTGGCCGACCGCGGCCGCCAGCCGGGCAGGCAGCCCCGCTGGCGCCGGCGCGTCGCTGTACACCCACGCCCACGTGGTGGCGGAGTCTGGGTGCACATGGGTAAGCAGCGCCCGGGTGAGCATCTTCCAGGGTTGCCGGCCTGGCTGGGCAAGGAGGGCGAAAGTCTTAGCTTGCAGGGCAGACAGGAACGCAGGCAGGTCGACGTGGTTGACACCCCCGTCCTTGTACGGCAGACATGCCGTTTCCCGCTTTGGCAGCAGGAGCGGGTTCCCGTGCGACACCAGGCTGGCGTCCTCAGCGTGCATGGAGCGCGCAGCAAAGTGGTCCACCAGGTCGGTGAGTTCCTTCAGCTGCGCAGGCGACGGGTTGAGGAAGCTGAAGTGGTAGGCCAGCTTCGCCGCCAGCACCTGCTTCGCAATGTGCACACGGCCAACGAGAGTCAGAGACAGGGCAGCCCACAGACGCGCCACAAACGCCATGCCGCGAGCCCGCCGGGTATACAAGTCAGCTGCAGCCGCATCCGAGTCCCATGACAGGGGCACACCCAGGTGCGTCACGGCGCCAGTGGTAAACGGCACCCCCGTGTGTGGGCAAGGGCCCGTCAGGTGCGCAAACCTGCCAAGGCCCATGGCCTTGCTCTTGTCCGGATGGACACGGGCGTTGGACGCGCGGCAGAACAGCTGTACTGCCGCCATCAGGACCGGCCCGTCCACCGCCGGGTCGCGCGCCGTGAGGGTCGTGTCATCAGCGTGGTGGGCAGCAGGTGGCGCCTGCTCGCCGCTGGGTAACAGGGGCGTGCGCAGTGCCCCTTGCTCCACCTGCCGCCGCAGAAAGGACGTCAGTGGCTGCATCTGGATGACCCACAGGGGTGGTGAGGCGGTGCTGCCCTGCGGCAAGCCGTTCAGCACTGGGAAGGCGTCAGAGAGCATCCCGTTCACACACACGCGGGCAGAGCCGTTGGCAGTGAGCAGGCGGATCCAGCGCAGCATGCGCGGCCCAAACCCAAGTCCCTCCGCGGACGCATACAGCCACTGCCGGTGCACCCGGTCATACGCCTTTTCAATGTCCAAGAAGTACAGCGCACCACCCTGCCGTGGCGTGCCGTCCGCGCCCACGTCCAGGCGCATCCATTCGATCAGGCCTTGGAGGTACAGCGCGTTGTCTCCAATCCAGCGGCCGGTGATGAACGCGGTTTGCAGCTCATCCACAACTGCATCCAGGGCGGGCTGCAGGCGGGCGCTGACGGCCTTGGACACCATCTTGAAGTCGCAGTTGAGCAGCGTGATGGGCCGGTAGGACGCCAGCTCGGCGCGGTCCAGGCTTTTGCCCTTGTAGATGAGGGTGATGATGCCCTCCCTCCAGGAGGCGGGCAGCGCCGCCGCCATTTCACCGCCATCGTGGGCGTCTGCGGCGGCAGCAAAGGCAGCGGCAGCAGCAGCACACAAGCGCGGACCCAGCAGCGCCCAGAAAACCTTGTACACCTCGTACGGGACCCCGTCCGACCCAGGCGCTTTACCATTGGCGGAGCCAGCCAGCGCTGCCATCAGCTCGGCATCACTGAGGGCGCCGTCACCGGACCCCTCTGCGGCGGCCTGCAGATCCGCCGGAACCTTGCGGTCGATGGCCGCCAGAAGCTGTTGCTGCGACGCCGTACAGACCGGCTGCACACGGAACAGGCCGGTGGGGCTGGTGCTGCTGTACATGGCTGCGGCGGCTGCGGAGACAGTGTTGCGCGTGCCCGGCCCCGTGAGCGCCACAGGCGCCGGGTGCCCCGGCACCTTCAAGTGCGTGATGGGCTCCTGCACGCCGGCTGCTGGCTCGTCAGCCTGCCGATGGAACCAGCGAGTGCCCCGCTCCCCATGCTCCTCCATCAGTGCAGCGCGGGCATTGTGGCTGGCCGCTGCGGCAGCTGCCCGCTCCTCCCGCACCGCCAAGTTGGCCATGGCCGCAGCCTGACGCTGCGCGGCGCTGGCACCCGGCCGGTCGGCCAGGGCAGCGGCCGCGTCTGCGGCCAGCACCACGCCATGCAGCCCGTCCCGGGTCTGGCGTGCATGCCGACGGTGGATGCTGGTGGCGGCCTCCCGCAAGAAGAACTTGTCCGCCTCCCATTGCGTGCAAGCGCCGTCACCTGTACTGGCCACGGGATTTGCGGCAACGTGCGCCTCCAAGCGCTGCTCGAGCTCCAGACGCAGTGAGGGGTGAAACAGCAGGTATGTGGGGAAGCGCCACTGCTCCCGGTGCGCATGTGGCAGGTCGGGCAAGGACAGGGTGAGCAGCACACCGTTGTGGTCCCCAGGCGCCCCATACGTGCGAGCGACATCCACCACCCACGGCGCCGCGGTGGCACTGACATACCACCGATCCAGGCGTGCGGGAGTGGCCGGCTTGGGCGTGGCCGGATGCGTGTAGCCCTTGGCGCCGCCACACTTGCTCGCCCAAGGGTCCACCAGACTGAACTGGGCGAGGAGGCTGGCAAGTTGCGGGGCACCTGCAGCACGTGACGGGCTAGGGGCCGCCTCCTGACTGGCATCGGTTTTTTTTTGAGGAATCATCCTTACAAGGTTGAACAGGGGCAGACGCGCTGCCCCCCTACTGCCCGAAAGCAGCCTGGTCCCCGAGACCAGAACCCTGACAGGGCAAGAAGAGAAGAAAAGAGAAGAAAAACAGAAAACAAACACCTCAAAAACCGCCACCAACCACCCCCATCCATCCCACCCCACCCCACCCCGACCCGGCAGACAGAGCAGAAGGCTGGCCCCCCCGCCCCCCGGGAGGGGTTGCACAAAAACACCGCCAGACCTAACCCAAGCACCAGCCTACACCACAGCCTAACCGCAAGAACCACCACCACCGCGCGCCAGAAGAGGAAACACCAGCGCTACGCACTCGCCCCGCCCAAACCCACCCCACCCCCACAAGTCGGTTGCTTAAGCAACACCCCAGGAGAACCGGCAGAGGAGACACAAGCAGAAAACTAAATGGGCCAGATGTGGCGCTGACTAGGCGGGCTCCAGCCCGCTGCAAGACGCGCTGAGCAGGAAGGCCCACAGCCGCCCAGGCGCTGCGACGCCAGCCAGAGCTGAAACACATGGGCGCCAGATAAGCTGATGACGATAAACGCCACGCCAGCGCCTGGAACGAAACGCCGCCCAAAAGGAAACCTAGGGGGCCTGCACAGGTGATGCAAGCGTCAGCCGGGGCGCAATGGAGCGCTGCCCAGGCTCATGAGGCTGGAGGTACTGCGGCTGCGGTGCTGGCGTTGCCGGCGGCTGGGCCCGCTGGCCCCGCCGGGGTCCGCCGGCCCACGCTTAGCGGACCGCAGGGTGCGGGCGTCTAGGAGCACGTAGTCCATGTAGGCCGTCTGCACCTGCTGTGCGGCGTCATCCAGCTGCTCCGTCACGTCGGAAGGCAGGGGCGTGTCTGCAGGCTGGGCTGAGTATAGGCGCCACCAGCCAGTGAACTCGTCGTGCAGCTGTGCCAGGACGGCGGTACGGCCAGCCGGCACGCGGCAGACGGCCCAGTCCGGTACGGTGGCGCCCTTTTTTTTTTTGAGGAATCATCCTTACAAGGTTGAACAGGGGCAGACGCACTGCCCCCCTACTGCCCGAAAGCAGCCTGGTCCCCGAGACCAGAACCCTGACAGGGCAAGAAGAGAAGAAAAGAGAAGAAAAAGAGAAAACAAACACCACGAAACCCGCCACCAACCATCCCCAACCATCCCACCCCACCCCACCCCGACCCGGCAGACAGAGCAGAAGGCTGGCCCCCCCGCCCCCCGGGAGGGGTTGCACAAAAACACCGCCAGACCTAACCCAAGCACCAGCTTACACCACAGCCTAACCGCAAGAACCACCACCACCGCACGCCAGAAGAGGAAACACCAGCGCTACGCACTCGCCCCGCCCAAACCCACCCCACCCCCACAAGTCGGTTGCTTAAGCAACACCCCAGGAGAACCGGCAGAGGAGACACAAGCAGAAAACTAAACGGGCCAGATGTGGCGCTGACTAGGCGGGCTCCAGCCCGCTGCAAGACGCGCTGTGCAGGAAGTCCCACAGCCGCCCAGGCGCTGCGACGCCAGCCAGAGCTAAAACACATGGGCGCCAGATAAGCTGATGACGATAAACGCCACGCCAGCGCCTGGAATGAACCGCCGCCCAAAAGGAAACCTAGGGGGCCTGCACAGGTGATGCAAGCGTCAGCCGCAAGTTCAACTTCGGTGACCCACCCTGAACCTCCTCCACTTCACAAAGCGCGCCACCCGCCGACCAGATGGCAACAAAGTGCTCCAGCTTAGCCGCCTTGAGCTGTGCGGTGAGAAGCTGAGTGGGCAGAGCCGACAGGGTTTCAGGGGTTAGCGTGGCGGCAGTGAAACGCAGCTGCATCACCCTGCGCAGCTCGCTGACCACCTCCCGAACCACATGCTCCGACGTCTGCTTAGCAGGCTCGCGGGACCAGTACGCACACCAGACGGCGTACAAGAAGGTGGCCCGCAAAGTGCTCCACAGCAGCGCGCCCGCCCCCCGCGGGCCTGAGGCCCACATACCCATGCGGTCCCCCAGCATGAAGCCCGCGTCCGTCACAGGCGGCGCCGCTGCCTGGGGCGCCACGCAGGCCCACAGCTGCTGCAGCCACGTCCTCGCCTGCGCATAAGCTGGACACTCCAGGAAGACGTGCGTCAGGCTGGCCCACGCCCGCGGGCCAGGTGGCCCGCAGGCGGGGTGAGGACAGTGCGCCCCCAACCCCCCGCACCCCGTGGTCACCCGTGGCCGAATGCCCTTGCCCGCCCTGTACAGCCCGCAAGGCAGGTAAGCATGTTGCAGCCTGTACACCAGCACCTTTGCCCCCCGACTGGCGTGGCTGTCCCACAGCCTCCGCCACGTACCCCGCAGAAGGGACGCATCCGGGGGCGGCATGCGAGGGTCGCCCTGGTCACGGAGGTAGGCGAGGAGGCGGCCACCAAGCGTGTCGTGGCCCAACTGCGCCCACTCATACCCCTGCACATCTGCGCAGCGGTTCTGGTGCGTCACGAGGTCAGAGCCGATGGCAACACACGTGTCCCGGGTCAGGCTAACGGCCCCGTACTCCGCCTCACTGCCCGCACCCCCACCCGCGCGCCCAGGCGTGTCGGCCGAAACCCCAGCCGGCGCGCCCAGGCCCCTGCCCCTGCCCTTACCACCACCCGCCGGTTGTGACGTCTGCAGTGGCGGCCGCGCCTGGGGCGGCGGCTGGGGCACTGCCTGTCCCGCTCCTCCACCCTGGCGCCCCGACCCGCTGCCCCCACAAGCCTGCTGTCCCCCGGCCGGCCGCCCAATGGGCACGCGCGGCGGCGAGCTAGCACCGTCCTGCGGGGGAGGCAGCCCGCCGCCCAAGCGCCCTGCCCTCTGCTGCGGGGGCTGGGCAGGGCCACCGCGCCCTTTGGAGCGGGGCTGTTGCTGCGGCGGCGGCGGCGGTGCGTGCGCGGCTGGTTGCACCCGTCGCCCACGCCCGGGCGCCGCCGTGGCAGCGCCATCGCCTGCCCCGTCCTGTCCCCCCAGCGTGGCCAGGACCTCAAACCGGGAGCCGGTCCGGGGCCTGGGCGGCTGCACCTGGCACTGCTGCTCCTGCTGCTGCTGTTGCTGTACCCGCCGTTGCTGCTGGAGATGGAGGTCCGCCTTGTGGGCCAAGTACCGCTGCATCACAGCGGTCTGCTCCTGATCCTGCCTGGCGGCTGCCCGCTGATCAAAGGGCAGCTGCGGCGCGGGAGCCCCACTGGGCTGCTGCTGCACGCCAGCCGGCCCAGCATCGGCAGTGCAACGCCTGGCCGCCGGCGGCCCCCCCACGCCTGCTGACGGCTGCCCCCCGCTAAGCCCTCCCGCTGCCACCCGCTGCTGTGAAGAGGGCTGCTGCTGCCGCTCGGCCCTCAGGGGAGCCGCAGCAGCCCGGGTGCTTCCCCCCGCCATCAGAGCTGGCAGCGAGGGCGAGGCCACAGCGGGTGGTCCACTGGCGCCACCCGCGGCAGCCGCTGCGTCACCCAAACCCGCCGCCTCCTGCATCTGCACGTCCCCCACGTGGTCAACTATGTCAACACGTTGCCCACGCCGTGACGCCGCCCTGACAGCGCCACCGCCCGCCCCGTCCTGTCCCCCCAGCGTGGCCAGGACCATAACCTGGGAGCCGGTCCGGGGCCTGGGTGACTGCCCCTGGCGCTGCAGCTCCTGCTGCTGCTGCTGCTGTAACCGCTGTTGCCGCTGAAGATTGAGCTCCGCCAGCTCGGCCAAGTACCGCCGCATCACAGCGGTCTGCTCCTGATCCTGCCCGGCGGCTGCCCGCTGATCCAAGGGTGGCAGTGGCGCGGGTGCGCCACTGTGCTGCTGCTGCACGCCAGCCGGCCCAGCACCGGCAGGGCGAGGCCCGGCCGCCAGCGGCCCCCCCACGCCTTCCGCCGGCTGGACCCCGCTAGCGTGCTGTATGGCTGGCGTTGGCCCCTGGTGTCTTGGCTGCGCTGAGACACCAGGCGGAACCAGCCAGGATCACCCAGCAACTGCATAGCTGCCCAGGATCAGCACTCACAGGGCATCACAGCAGGGCGGGCGCCAGGCATCCAGACACCAGGCAACAAGGGCACGAAGACGAGCCACACCCCAAAAAAACAGCCAAGTGCTGCAGAGCTCCCCCGACCGCCACGCCCAAAGCACCCTGCTGCACACGCGGATGCAAATGACCAACCACAAAGGTTGATACGCCGCCTGCTCCAAGCT
Source organism: Chlamydomonas reinhardtii (assembly GCF_000002595.2). Lineage (NCBI taxonomy): Eukaryota > Viridiplantae > Chlorophyta > Chlorophyceae > Chlamydomonadales > Chlamydomonadaceae > Chlamydomonas > Chlamydomonas reinhardtii. Next base: position 3,104,140 of record NC_057010.1, on the reverse strand, counting down.
GGTGAAGTGTGGTGCTCGCCGAGATGTTAAAATGCTGACAAGCGAAATGTCGCCAACTCCACGGCGACGCTCCTGGACCGCCAGAATCCTATTCCATAGCGGTGTCGAGTTCCAAAGCACAAGCCGGCATAGGCTGAAGGGCGCTGGAGAGGGAGTGTCGCGCTACAGCTGCAAAGTGGACTGACGAAAAACGAGGACGCCCACAAATGCAAACTGCTTCACAGTGGTTCGTAGGCCTTAAGAAGCCTAAAACAAAAGGAAGCAAGTCAAACAGCGCGAGAGAAATGACGTCGACTGTTTCAAAGCTGTGCAGAAGGAAAAGAGGATGCAAGAATAGCAAGAGAAGAGAGTAAAGTAAAGTAAAGTAAAGTAAAGTAAAGTAAAGTAAGGATGCGACAGAAACTCTATACTCGCACCCGTATGAACCCTTAGAGGGATGGATTGCCCAGAAGGAAATTGTGGAGCACAATGGCATTTTGGAAGAACGGTTGCGCTACGCCAACGACCTCAATCGCGACCTGAAGAAAATGGCCCGTAAATCCACCGCCACCGGTTATACCAAATCAGGATTGTACGCGGAACTATGGGAGGCAGCGAGGAAGCACATCGATGAACGCTACGGCCTAAACCTGTTCGACAAGTTCTCATTTGAAGAGGCCCGCTGCGCGTTCAAATACCGCTGGGGCCTCTCCTGGAATGCCAAGCGAGCCGCAAGAGTAAAACACCCCATGCCCGGCTGCGCAGGCGGCGAATGCCCCCTGTGCCGCGGCGACGACGGTGGCACGCACACCCTGGGCGGCTGCACCCACCCACGCATGAAAGCAGCCTACATTGCGCGTCACAACCGCGCTGTCCAGCGGATAGCGAAAGCAATAAGTCAGGGCCACTACGGTGGCTGCGTTATGTACATGGACGCCGGTAAAGATGCCCCCGCTTACAGCGGGGGAACCCGCATCCCTGCATGGATGCTCCCCAGCACGCCAGAGAGCGTGCGCAAGAAGTTCCGTCCAGACCTGCTGGTCATTCCCACACTTCGGATGCACATGTCCAGACAGCCAGCCCGTGCACCCCGCACATGCCGCCAAAGGAGCGCCCATAAGGTCTACGTCATAGAAGTAGGATACTGCTCGGACCTAAACCACCCGGACAAACGGGCAGAGAAACTGCAACAACATGAGGACCTCGTTGCCGCTCTCCGCGACGCAGGCTGGGACGTGATGTACAGCCCAGACACTGTAGTTAGCCTTGGCCATACCGGCACGGTCACACCCAACCTTCATGCCCTCTTCAAAACACTAGGATGCCCCACGCAGTCCGCACACCACACATGCCGTAAACTAGTTCAGCACGCCGTCCACACCACAACCGCCATCACAGCCCTCCGCCGCGAAATCTACAGCCACAAATGGCCCGGGAGACCACCATAAAACCGTATGACCCGCTGTGGGAAAGGGGTCAGGCCCAGTACGCCTAGGCGCACTGGCAACCTCCCCTCTCTCACTTGGGGGACAGGGGCTCAGCGGCGGAGACCATCTATGCGGTGGTCTCTCATGCCCTCACGCCCCTACCTCCGCAGAACACGCCCTGTCATGCAGGGAGTACCTATTATTATTATTATTATTATCATGCAAGCGCCGTCACCTGTACTGGCCACGGGATTTGCGGCAACGTGCGCCTCCAAGCGCTGCTCGAGCTCCAAACGCAGCGAGGGGTGAAACAGCAGGTATGTGGGGAAGTGCCACTGCTCCCGGTGCGCATGTGGCAGGTCGGGCAAGGACAGGGTGAGCAGCACACTGTTGTGGTCCCCAGGCGCCCCATACGTGCGAGCGACATCCACCACCCACGGCGCCGCGGTGGCACTGACATATCACCGATCCAGGCGTGCAGGAGTGGCTGGCTTGGGCGTGGCCGGATGCGTGTAGCCCTTGGCGCCGCCACGCTTGCTCGCCCAAGGGTCCACCAGACTGAACTGGGCGAGGAGGCTGGCAAGTTGCGGGGCACCTGCAGCACGTGACGGGCTAGGGGCCGCCTCCTGACTGGCATCGGTGACACAGTTCCAGTCCCCACTGACAACAAGCACCCTGTCCGTGGCCAGGTGGGGATGCAGCCCGGCAAAGAAAGCAGGCTTGTCTGCCACGGCCGTGGGCGCATACACACACACAAAGCGCAGGCGCAGGTGACCCACGTCCCAATCCCAACATACCAGATGGCAGCGACTTTACTTCACTTTACTCTCTTCTCTTGCTATTCTTGCATCCTCCTTTCCTTCTGCACAGCTTTGAAACAGTCGACGTCATTTCTGTCGCGCTGTTTGACTTGCTTCCTTTTGTTTTAGGCTTCTTAAGGCCTACGAACCACTGTGAAGCAGTTTGCATTTGTGGGCGTGCTCATTTTTTGTCAGTCCACTTTGCCGCTGTAGCGCGACACTCCCTCTCCAGCGCCCTTCAGCCTATGCCGGCTTGTGCTTTGGAACTCGACACTGCTATGGAATAGGATTCTGGCGGTTCAGGAGCGTCGCCGTGGAGTTGGCGACATTTCGCTTGTCGGCATTTTAACATCTCGGCGAGCACCACACTTCACCAGCTTGGAGCAGGCGGCGTATCAACCTTTGTGGTTGGTCATTTGCATCTGCGCGTGCAGCAGGGTGCTTTGGGTGTGGCGGTCGGGGGAGCCCTGCAGCACTTGGCTGTTTCTTTGGGGTGTGGCTCATCTTCGTGCCCTTGTTGCCTGGCGCCCGGCTGGCCTGGCGCCCGCCCTGCTGTGATGCCCTGTGAGTGCTGATCCTGGGTAGCTATGCAGTTGCTGGGTGATCCTGGTCGGTTCCGCCAGGTGTCTCAGCGCAGCCAAGACACCAGGGGCCAACACCAGCCATGCAGCACACACACACACGGCGCGGCCGCAGCAGCACATGCCGTGCCATGTGGGGGGCCTGCCTTTGGGCATCGCCGCCCATTTCCAGACTTGGCAGCGGACCGCACCCCTGCAGTTGGGGGCAATGCTGCCAGCCCGTTCTTCAGCCCCGGGCTGCAGCTCCACCTTGCCCTGTCCACGCATAGCCTGGCGCACCGCGTGCAGGACCTGACGACGCAGCCTCAGGGCCCCAGCCTGCCTACCTACCCAGTCCTTCTGGTGGGTGCCACCACGGGGCTCCCAGAGGGCGAGCAGCTGTCCTCAGCCGGCGTCCGGGAGGTGACCAGTGCTGCCCTGTCAGTGCTGGACACCATGTGCAGGCAGGGCAACCAGCCGCAGCTCTTGCAGGGCCACTCTCTGCACAGCACAGGCCGCCCCTCCTGCATGTTTGCGGGGCTGGCCTTCAGCCGGCGCGCGACCAGCGCCAGCAAAGCAGCCTTCACAGCGGAGCTCATGCGCAAGTCACCGCTGGCGGTACCGCTCCAGCGCGGTCAGGCTTTTTTTTTTGAGGAATCATCCTTACAAGGTTGAACAGGGGCAGACGCGCTGCCCCCCTACTGCCCGAAAGCAGCCTGGTCCCCGAGACCAGAACCCTGACAGGGCAAGAAGAGAAGAAAAGAGAAGAAAAACAGAAAACAAACACCTCGAAAACCGCCACCAACCACCCCCATCCATCCCACCCCACCCCACCCCGACCCGGCAGACAGAGCAGAAGGCTGGCCCCCCCGCCCCCCGGGAGGGGTTGCACAAAAACACCGCCAGACCTAACCCAAGCACCAGCCTACACCACAGCCTAACCGCAAGAACCACCACCACCGCGCGCCAGAAGAGGAAACACCAGCGCTACGCACTCGCCCGCCCAAAACCCACCCCACCCCCACAAGTCGGTTGCTTAAGCAACACCCCAGGAGAACCGGCAGAGGAGACACAAGCAGAAAACTAAACGGGCCAGATGTGGCGCTGACTAGGCGGGCTCCAGCCCGCTGCAAGACGCGCTGTGCAGGAAGGTCCACAGCCGCCCAGGCGCTGCGACGCCAGCCAGAGCTAACACACATGGGCGCCAGATAAGCTGATGACGATAAACGCCACGCCAGCGCCTGGAACGAACCGCCGCCCAAAAGGAAACCTAGGGGGCCTGCACAGGTGATGCAAGCGTCAGCCGCAAGTTCAACTTCGGTGACCCACCCTGAACCTCCTCCACTTCACAAAGCGCGCCACCCGCCGACCAGATGGCAACAAAGTGCTCCAGCTTAGCCGCCTTGAGCTGTGCGGTGAGAAGCTGAGTGGGCAGAGCCGACAGGGTTTCAGGGGTTAGCGTGGCGGCAGTGAAACGCAGCTGCATCACCCTGCGCAGCTCGCTGACCACCTCCCGAACCACATGCTCCGACGTCTGCTTAGCAGGCTCGCGGGACCAGTACGCACACCAGACGGCGTACAAGAAGGTGGCCCGCAAAGTGCTCCACAGCAGCGCGCCCGCCCCCCGCGGGCCTGAGGCCCACATACCCATGCGGTCCCCCAGCATGAAGCCCGCGTCCGTCACAGGCGGCGCCGCTGCCTGGGGCGCCACGCAGGCCCACAGCTGCTGCAGCCACGTCCTCGCCTGCGCATAAGCTGGACACTCCAGGAAGATGTGCGTCAGGCTGGCCCATGCCCGCGGGCCAGGTGGCCCGCAGGCGGGGTGAGGACAGTGCGCCCCCAACCCCCCGCACCCCGTGGTCACCCGTGGCCGAATGCCCTTGCCCGCCCTGTACAGCCCGCAAGGCAGGTAAGCATGTTGCAGCCTGTACACCAGCACCTTTGCCCCCCGACTGGCATGGCTGTCCCACAGCCTCCGCCACGTACCCCGCAGAAGGGACGCATCCGGGGGCGGCATGCGAGGGTCGCCCTCCACCGCCGCCGCTGCTGCCGCCACCGCCGTGGCAGGCCCAGTGCTAGGTCCCGCCCCTCCCGCCGCCCGCTCCTGCAGCCGCGCGGACCGCCGCGGCCCCTCACCCGACTGCTGGGACGGGGACGCATACGACTGCAGTTCTCTCGCCGGCGTGTTCTGCAGCCCGGCTGCCGCAGAGGTGCGGTGAAGCCAGGGGTCCAGAGCCACCGGGTTATTGTGGAAATGCTGCGCCGCCGTGGTGGTCAGCTGCGCCGCTGCACGCTGCCACTCCGCCTCCCGCTCCGCCAGCCGCGACTGTGCCGCCGGCTGGGTCCCCGAACCCCCCGCCTGCTGAGCTGGCGCCGGGCACGGCATGGCTGCGGGGCGGGCCGGAGCTGGAGGTGCGGCCGGGTTGGCCGCGGTGATGGCCCGCCGCACGTCCCGCACCGTGTAGTCCGCCAAGCTGACACCCGCAATCCGGCAGTGCTCCGGGTGCACCACCACCCCAGCCTCCGGCGCCAGGAAGTACGGCGCCCGAGGCCACGCCCCCGCCCGGTCCCCTGGTGATGCTGCATCGTACGCCGCCCGCTCTTCAAAGGTCCACAGGTGCCGCGGCTTGCGATGCTGCAGCACACAGGCAGGCTGCCACGCCCCATCCACCGCCGGGGGCAGCACGCCAGGCCCAGGCTCCAAGAGCCGCCCCGTGTAGTGGACGTAGGACACAGCCCCCGCAGTGTTAGCCACCCACAGCTGGTCCAGGCTAACCCGCCACTGTGGCGGCGCCGCTGGCGGCTGAGTGGCTGGCTGCGGCGGATGCTGTTCCACGCCCGCGCTCCGCACGTGGCCGACCGCGGCCGCCAGCCGGGCAGGCAGCCCCGCTGGCACCGGCGCGTCGCTGTACACCCACGCCCACGTGGTGGCGGAGTCCGGGCGCACATGAGTAAGCAGCGCCCGGGTGAGCATCTTCCAGGGTTGCCGGCCTGGCTGGGCAAGGAGGGCGAAGGTCTTAGCTTGCAGGGCAGACAGGAACGCAGGCAGGTCGACGTGGTTGACACCCCCATCCTTGTACGTCAGACAGGCCGTTTCCCGCTTTGGCAGCAGGAGCGGGTTCCCGTGCGACACCAGGCTGGCGTCCTCAGCGTGCATGGAGCGCGCAGCAAAGTGGTCCACCAGGTCGGTGAGTTCCTTCAGCTGCGCAGGCGACGGGTTGAGGAAGCTGAAGTGGTATGCCAGCTTCGCCGCCAGCACCTGCTTCGCAATGTGCACACGGCCAACCAGAGTCAGAGACAGGGCAGCCCACAGACGCGCCACAAACGCCATGCCGCGAGCCCGCCGGGTGTACAAGTCAGCTGCAGCCGCATCAGAGTCCCACGACAGGGGCACACCCAGGTGCGTCACGGCGCCAGTGGTAAACGGCACCCCCGTGTGTGGGCAAGGGCCCGTCAGGTGCGCAAACCTGCCAAGGCCCATGGCCTTGCTCTTGTCCGGATGGACACGGGCGTTGGACGCGCGGCAGAACAGCTGTACTGCCGCCATCAGGACCGGCCCGTCCACCGCCGGGTCGCGCACCGTGAGGGTCGTGTCGTCAGCGTGGTGGGCAGCCGGTGGCGCCTGCTCACCGCTGGGTAACAGGGGCGTGCGCAGTGTGTAGTGCGGTGCTGTGGAAACGATGGTCTGTCATCTGCTAGCTAGTCCTTTTACTGTCAGGATAACGCAGCACAATAAGTGGTATCGAGACCAGCTATCCTCAAGTCACGGGTTCGATCCGCGCCATCTGCTGGGCACGGAAGTATGCAGGCTCTGCTTCCGGGGATACGTCTGAACTGAGGAGTATCGCAGCTCTGCTCCCGTATCTGCGAGTTGAATTCGTCGGGACGCCTCATCTGGAGGGGGGATAGTTGTAGTGCGGTGCTGTGGAAACGATGGTCTGTCATCTGCTAGCTAGTCCTTTTACTGTCAGGATAACACAGCACAACACAGTGCCCCTTGCTCCACCTGCCGCCGCAGAAAGGACGTCAGTGGCTGCATCTGGATGACCCACAGGGGTGGTGAGGCGGTGCTGCCCTGCGGCAAGCCGTTCAGCACTGGGAAGGCGTCAGAGAGCATCCCGTTCACACACACGCGGGCAGAGCCGTTGGCAGTGAGCAGGCGGATCCAGCGCAGCATGCGCGGCCCAAACCCCAGTCCCTCTGCGGACGCATACAGCCACTGCCGGTGCACCCGGTCATACGCCTTTTCAATGTCCAAGAAGTACAGCGCACCACCCTGCCGTGGCGTGCCGTCCGCGCCCACGTCCAGGCGCATCCATTCGATCAGGCCTTGGAGGTACAGCGCGTTGTCTCCAATCCAGCGGCCGGTGATGAACGCGGTCTGCAGCTCATCCACAACTGCATCCAGGGCGGGCTGCAGGCGGGCGCTGACGGCCTTGGACACCATCTTGAAGTCGCAGTTGAGCAGCGTGATGGGCCGGTAGGACGCCAGCTCGGCGCGGTCCAGGCTTTTGCCCTTGTAGATGAGCGTGATGATGCCCTCCCGCCAGGAGGCGGGCAGCGCCGCCGCCATTTCACCACCATCGTGGGCGTCTGCAGCGGCAGCAAAGGCAGCGGCAGCAGCAGCACACAAGCGCGGACCCAGCAGCGCCCAGAAAACCTTGTACACCTCGTACGGGACCCCGTCCGACCCAGGCGCTTTACCATTGGCGGAGCCAGCCAGCGCTGCCATCAGCTCGGCATCACTGAGGGCGCCGTCACCGGACCCCTCTGCGGCGGCGTGCAGATCCGCCGGAACCTTGCGGTCAATGGCCGCCAGAAGCTGTTGCTGCGACGCCGTACAGACCGGCTGCACGCGGAACAGGCCGGTGGGGCTGGTGCTGCTGTACATGGCTGCGGCGGCTGCGGAGACAGTGTTGCGCGTGCCCGGCCCCGTGAGTGCCACAGGCGCCGGTTGCCCTGGCACCTTCAAGTGCGTGATGGGCTCCTGCGCGCCGGCTGCTGGCTCGTCAGCCTGCCGATGGAACCAGCGAGTGCCCCGCTCCCCATGCTCCTCCATCAGTGCAGCGCGGGCAGTGTGGCTGGCCGCTGCGGCAGCTGCCCGCTCCTCCCGCACTGCCAAGTTGGCCATGGCCGCAGCCTGACGCTGCGCGGCGCTGGCACCCGGCCGGTCGGCCAGGGCAGCGGCCGTGTCTGCGGCCAGCACCACGCCATGCAGCCCATCCCGGGTCTGGCGTGCATGCCGACGGTGGATGCTGGTGGCGGCCTCCCGCAAGAAGAACTTGTCCGCCTCCCATTGCGTGCAAGCGCCGTCACCTGTACTGGCCACGGGATTTGCGGCAACGTGCGCCTCCAAGCGCTGCTCGAGCTCCAGACGCAGTGAGGGGTGAAACAGCAGGTATGTGGGGAAGCGCCACTGCTCCCGGTGCGCATGTGGCAGGTCGGGCAAGGACAGGGTTAGCAGCACACCGTTGTGGTCCCCAGGCGCCCCATACGTGCGAGCGACATCCACCACCCACGGCGCCGCGGTGGCACTGACATACCACCGATCCAGGCGTGCAGGAGTGGCCGGCTTGGGCGTGGCCGGATGCGTGTAGCCCTTGGCGCCGCCACGCTTGCTCGCCCAAGGGTCCACCAGACTGAACTGGGCGAGGAGGCTGGCAAGTTGCGGGGCACCTGCAGCACGTGACGGGCTAGGGGCCGCCTCCTGACTGGCATCGGTGACACAGTTCCAGTCCCCACCGACAACAAGCACCCTGTCCGTGGCCAGGTGGGGATGCAGCCCGGCAAAGAAAGCAGGCTTGTCCGCCACGGCCGTCCTCACGGTTCACGTGCCAGTGGACACCAGACCCATCATTCCGGGCACCTACACCGTCACGGTCAAGATGGTAGGGGGCCCTGTGTGGGGGGCTTTCCGCGGTCGCACTGATTTGGTGCTGCAGGCGGGTGGCTATCCCACGACCTCGGACCCCTCTAACCTGGCGTGTGCTTATGTGGTCTCAGAGCAGTGCGCCAAATCGGTGGGCCCCAAGGGGGAGCCCCAGGCCCCCGCGGGCCAGGGCATCACAAACCACATCTTTGCCTGTGTGTGGGGCCCCATCTGGGACCCGCAGCTCTCTCACCTGCACTGTGCCAAGTTTGAGATGGCCGGTGAGGAGCCCATGCAGGTGGAGGTCCGTGGCGCCCCCCAGGCGGCTGGGACAGCCACGACCGCTGCGGCAGGCAGCCCTGCTCCGGCTGCAGCCGGGGTCGCCGACCTGGGTGGCAACACCTTGGGTGGGGTAAGGCCCGCGGCTGCCATGGCGACCGCAGCGGACATCGTTGACCACGTAGGGGACGTGCAGATGCAGGAGGCGTCGGGTTTGGGTGACGCGGCGGCTGCAGCTTTTTTTTTTTTTTTGAGGAATCATCCTTACAAGGTTGAAGAGGGGCAGACGCGCTGCCCCCCTACTGCCCGAAAGCAGCCTGGTCCCCGAGACCAGAACCCTGACAGGGCAAGAAGAGAAGAAAAGAGAAGAAAAACAGAAAGCAAACACCTCGAAAACCGCCACCAACTACCCCCATCCATCCCACCACACCCCACCCCGACCCGGCAGACAGAGCAGAAGGCTGGCCCCCCCGCCCCCCGGGAGGGGTTGCACAAAAACACCGCCAGACCTAACCCAAGCACCAGCCTACACCACAGCCTAACCGCAAGAACCACCACCACCGCGCGCCAGCAAAGAAAACACCAGCGCTACGCACTCGCGCCGCCCAAACCCACCCCACCCCCACAAGTCGGTTGCTTAAGCAACACCCCAGGAGAACCGGCAGAGGAGACACAAGCAGAAAACTAAACGGGCCAGATGTGGCGCTGACTAGGCGGGCTCCAGCCCGCTGCAAGACGCGCTGTGCAGGAAGTCCCACAGCCGCCCAGGCGCTGCGACGCCAGCCAGAGCTAAAACACATGGGCGCCAGATAAGCTGATGACGATAAACGCCACGCCAGCGCCTGGAACGAAACGCCGCCCAAAAGGAAACCTAGGGGGCCTGCACAGGTGATGCAAGCGTCAGCCGCAAGTTCAACTTCGGTGACCCTCCCTGAACCTCCTCCACTTCACAAAGCGCGCCACCCGCCGACCAGATGGCAACAAAGTGCTCCAGCTTAGCCGCCTTGAGCTGCGCGGTGAGAAGCTGAGTGGGCAGAGCCGACAGGGTTTCAGGGGTTAGCGTGGCGGCAGTGAAACGCAGCTGCATCACCCTGCGCAGCTCGCTGACCACCTCCCGAACCACATGCTCCGACGTCTGCTCAGCAGGCTCGCGGGACCAGTACGCACACCAGACGGCGTACAAGAAGGTGGCCCGCAAAGTGCTCCACAGCAGCGCGCCCGCCCCCCGCGGGCCTGAGGCCCACATACCCATGCGGTCCCCCAGCATGAAGCCCGCGTCCGTCACTGGCGGCGCCGCTGCCTGGGGCGCAACGCAGGCCCACAGCTGCTGCAGCCACGTCCTCGCCTGCGCATAAGCTGGACACTCCAGGAAGATGTGCGTCAGGCTGGCCCACGCCCGCGGGCCAGGTGGCCCGCAGGCGGGGTGAGGACAGTGCGCCCCCAACCCCCCGCACCCCGTGGTCACCCGTGGACGAATTCCCTTGCCCGCCCTGTACAGCCCGCAAGGCAGGTAAGCATGTTGTAGCCGGTACACCAGCACCTGTGCCCCCCGACTAGCGTGACTGTCCCACAGCCTCCGCCACGTACCCCGCAGAAGGGACGCATCCGGGGGCGGCATGCGAGGGTCGCCCTCCACCGCCGCCGCTGCTGCCGCCGCCGCCGTGGCAGGCCCCGTGCTAGGTCCCGCCCCGCCCGCCGCCTGCTCCTGCAGCCGCGCGGACCGCCGCGGCCCCTCACCCGAGTGCTGGAACGGGGACGCATACGACTGCAGTTCTCTCGCCGGCGTGTTCTGCAGCCCGGCTGCCGCAGAGGTGCGGTGAAGCCAGGGGTCCAGAGCCACCGGGTTATTGTTGAAGTGCTGCGCCGCCGTGGTTGTCAGCTGCGCCGCTGCACGCTGCCACTCCGCCTCCCGCTCCGCCAGCCGCGACTGTGCCGCCGGCTGGGTCCCCGAACCCCCCGCCTGCTGTGCTGGCGCCGGGCACGGCATGGCTGCGGGGCGGGCCGGCGCCGGGCACGGCATGGCTGCGGGGCGGGCCGCAGCTGGTGGCGCCAGTGGGCCACTCAGCGGGGCCCCGCCCCTGCTGCCAGTTCTGGTGGCGGGGGGAAGCAACCGTGCTGCTGCGGCTGCCCTGCGGGCCGCGCTGCAGCAGCAGCCCTCTTCGCAGCAGCGGGTGGCAACGGGAGGGCTTAGCGGGGTCCAGCCGGCGGAAGGCGTGGGGGGGCCGCCGGCAGCCAGGCCTCGCCCTGCCGGTGCTGGGCCGGCTGGCGTGCAGCAGCAGAACAGTGGCGCTCCCGCACCACGGCCACCCTTGGATCAGCGGGCCGCCGCCGGGCAGGATCAGGAGCAGACCGCTGTGATGCGGCGGTACTTGGCAGAGCTGGCGGACCTCAATCTCCAGCAGAAACGGCGGGTACAGCAACAGCAGCAGCAGGAACTGCAGCGCCAGGGGCAGTCGCCCAGGCCCCGGACCGGTTCCCAGGTTGTGGTCCTGGCCACGCGGGGGGGGCAGGACGGGGCGGGCGGTGGCCCTGGCGCGGCGGTTTCACGGCGTGGGCAATGTGTTGACATAGTTGACCACGTGGGGGACGTGCAGATGCAGGAGGCGGCGGGTGTGGGTGACGCAGCGGCTGCCGCTGGTGGCGCCAGCGGACCACCCGCCGTGGCCTCGCCCTCGCTGCCAGCTCTGGTGACGGGGGGAAGCACCCGTGCTGCTGCGGCTCCCCTGAGGGCCGAGCGGCAGCAGCAGCCCTCTTCACAGCAGCGGGTGGCAGCGGGAGGGCTTAGCGGGGGGCAGCCGTCGGCAGGCGCTCGGAAGCCGCCGGCGGCTAGGCGTCGCAATGCCGATGCTGGGTCGGCTGGCGCGCAGCAGCAGCCCAGTGGGGCTCCCGCGGCACAGCCGCCCTTTGATCAGCGGGCGGCCGCCAGGCAGGATCAGGAGCAGACCGCTGTGATGCAGCGGTACTTGGCCTACATGGCGGACCTCCATCTCCAGCGGCAACGGCGGGTACAGCAAAAGCAGCAGCAGGAGCAGCAGCGCCAGGTGCAGCCGCCCAGGCCCCGGACCGGCTCCAGGTTTGGGGTCCTGGCCACGCTGGGGGAACAGGACGGGGCGGGCGATGGCACGGCCACGGCGGCGTCCGGGCGTGGGCGACGGGTGCAACCAGCCGCGCACGCACCGCCGCCGCCGCCGCAGCAACAGCCCAGCTTCAAAGGGCGCTGTGGTTCCGCCCAGCTCCCGCAGCAGAGGGCAGGGCGCTTGGGTGGCGGGCTGCCTCCCCCGCAGGACGGTGATAGCTCGCCGCCGCACGTGCCCACTGGGCGGCCAGCCGGGGGACAGCAGGCTGGTGGGGGCAGCGGGTCGGGGCGCCAGGGTGGAGGAGCGGGGCGGGCAGTGCCCCAGGCGCCGCCCCAGGCGGGGCCGCCACTGCAGACGTCACAACCGGCGGGTGGTGGTAAGGACAGGGGCAGGGGCCTGGGCGCGCCGGCTGGGGTCTCGGCTGACACGGCTGGGCGCGCTGGTGGGGGTGCGGGCAGTGAGGCGGAGTACGGGGCCGTTTGCCTGACCCGGGACACGTGTGTTGCCATCGGCTCTGACCTCGTGACGCACCAGAACCGCTGCGCAGATGTGCAGGGGTATGAGTGGACGCAGCTGGGCCACGACACGCTTGGTGGCCGCCTCCTCGCCTACCTCCGTGACCAGGGCGCCACCGTACCGGACTGGGCCGTCTGCCGCGTGCCGGCCGGCCGTACCGCCGTCCTGGCACAGCTGCACGACGAGTTCACTGGCTGGTCGCGCCTATACTCAGCCCAGCCTGCAGACACGCCCCTGCCTTCCGACGTGACGGAGCAGCTGGATGACGCCGCGCAGCAGGTGCAGACGGCCTACATGGACTACGTGCTCCTAGACGCCCGCACCCTGCGGTCCGCTAAGCGTGGGCCGGCGGACCCCGGCGGGGCCAGCGGGCCCAGCCGCCGGCAACGCCAGCACCGCAGCACAACAGCAACCGCAACCGCCACGGCGCTGCCGTGGCCGGCGGGGGCTCATAATGCGGCCACCAGTGGGAGCGGCGAACCTTCGGCTGCTGACAGTGAATGTCAACGGCCTGGGCTCGCCGCTCAAGGCGCGGGCGCTGGTCTCGCACCTGCAGCAAGTTGGGGCGGATGTGGCGATGGTGCAGGAGACCCACGCTACTGACACGACGGCGCTGGAGTCTTGCCTTCGTGCCGGGCAGGGGGCGTGCCTTCCGTGGCACCACTGCCTCGCTGCCAGCCCGGCAGCGTCGCCCCACTCCTGTGGGGCGGCTATCCTGGCGCGGAGTCGGCTGTCCCTTCCAGGCTGCGTACTGCAGCCGCCGTCAACGGATGCGGCAGGCCGTGTGGTATGTTGGGATTGGGACGTGGGTCACTTGCGCCTGCGCTTCGTGTGTGTGTATGCGCCCACGGCCGTGGCGGACAAGCCTGCTTTCTTTGCCGGGCTGCATCCCCACTTGGCCACGGACAGGGTGCTTTTTTTTTTTGAGGAATCATCCTTACAAGGTTGAACAGGGGCAGACGCGCTGCCCCCCTGCTGCCTGAAAGCAGCCTGGTCCCCGAGACCAGAACCCTGACAGGGCAAGAAGAGAAGAAAAGAGAAGAAAACAGAAAGCAAACACCTCGAAAACCGCCACCAACCACCCCCATCCATCCCACCCCACCCCACCCCGACCCGGCAGACAGAGCAGGAGGCTGGCCCCCCCGCCCCCCGGGAGGGGTTGCACAAAAACACCGCCAGACCTAACCCAAGCACCAACCTACACCACAGCCTAACCGCAAGAACCACCACCACCGCGCGCCAGCAAATAAAACACCAGCGCTACGCACTCGCCCCGCCCAAACCCACCCCACCCCCACAAGTCGGTTGCTTAAGCAACACCCCAGTAGAACCGGCAGAGGAGACACAAGCAGAAAACTAAACGGGCCAGATGGGGCGCTGACTAAGCGGGCTCCAGTCCGCTGCAAGACGCGCTGTGCAGGAAGTCCCACAGCCGCCCAGGCGCTGCCACTCCAGCCAGAGCTAGTACTCATGGGCGCCAGACAAGCTGATGACGATAATACGCCACGCCAGCGCCTGGAAAGAACCGCCGCCCAAAAGGAAATCTAGGGGGCCTGCACAGGTGATGCAAGTGTCAGCCGCAAGTTCAACTTCGGTGACCCACCCTGAACCTCCTCCACTTCACAAAGCGCGCCACCCGCCGTCCAGATGGCAACAAAATGCTCCAGCTTAGCCGCCTTGAGCTGTGCGGTGAGAAGCTGAGTGGGCAGAGCCGACAGGGTTTCAGGGGTTAGCGTGGCGGCAGTGAAACGCAGCTGCATCACCCTGCGCAGCTCGCTGACCACCTCCCGAACCACATGCTCCGACGTCTGCTTAGCAGGCTCGCGGGACCAGTACGCACACCAGACGGCGTACAAGAAGGTGGCCCGCAAAGTGCTCCACAGCAGCGCGCCCGCCCCCCGCGGGCCTGAGGCCCACATACCCATGCGGTCCCCCAGCATGAAGCCCGCGTCCGTCACTGGTGGCACCGCTGCCTGGGGCGCAACGCAGGCCCACAGCTGCTGCAGCCACGTCCTCGCCTGCGCATAAGCCGGACACTCCAGGAAGATGTGCGTCAGGCTGGCCCACGCCCGCGGGCCAGGTGGCTAACGCTGCGGGGGCTGTGTCCTACGTCCACTACACGGGGCGGCTCTTGGAGCCTGGGCCTGGCGTGCTGCCCCCGGCGGTGGATGGGGCGTGGCAGCCTGCCTGTGTGCTGCAGCATCGCAAGCCGCGGCACCTGTGGACCTTTGAAGAGCGGGTGGCGTACGATGCAGCATCACCAGGGGACCGGGCGGGGGCGTGGCCTCGGGCGCCGTACTTCCTGGCGCCGGAGGCTGGGGTGGTGGTGCACCCGGAGCACTGCCGGATTGCGGGTGTCAGCTTGGCGGACTACACGGTGCGGGACGTGCGGCGGGCCATCACCGCGGCCAACCCGGCCGCACCTCCGGCTCCGGCCCGCCCTGCAGCCATGCCGTGCCCAGCGCCAGCACAGCAGGCGGGGGGTTCGGGGATCCAGCCGGCGGCACAGTCGCGGCTGGTGGAGCGGGAGGCGGAGTGGCAGCGTGCAGCGGCGCAGCTGACCACCACGGCGGCGCAGCATTTCCACAATAACCCGGTGGCTCTGGACCCCTGGCTTCACCGCACCTCTGCGGCAGCCGGGCTGCAGAACACGCCGGCGAGAGAACTGCAGTCGTATGCGTCCCCGTCCCAGCAGTCAGGTGAGGGGCCGCGGCGGTCCGCGCGGCTGCAGGAGCAGGCGGCGGGCGGGGCGGGGCCTAGCACGGGGCCTGCCACGGCGGCGGCGGCAGCAGCGGCGGCAGTGGAGGGCGACCCTCGCATGCCGCCCCCAGATGCGTCCCTTCTGCGGGGTACGTGGCGGAGGCTGTGGGACAGCCACGCCAGTCGGGGGGCAAAGGTACTTGTGTACCGGCTGCAACATGCTTACCTGCCTTGCGGGCTGTACAGGGCGGGCAAGGGAATTCGTCCACGGGTGACCACGGGGTGCGGGGGGTTGGGGGCGCACTTTTTTTTTTGAGGAATCATCCTTACAAGGTTGAACAGGGGCAGACACGCTGCCCCCCTGCTGCCAGAAAGCAGCCTGGTCCCCGAGACCAGAACCCTGACAGGGCAAGAAGAGAAGAAGAGAGAAGAAAACAGAAAGCAAACACCTCGAAAACCGCCACCAAACACCCCAAACCATCCCACCCCACCCCACCCCGACCCGGCAGACAGAGCAGGAGGCTGGCCCCCCCGCCCCCCGGGAGGGGTTGCACAAAAACACCGCCAGACCTAACCCAAGCACCAACCTACACCACAGCCTAACCGCAAGAACCACCACCACTGCGCGCCAGAAAAGAAAACACCAGCGCTACGCACTCGCCCCGCCCAAAACCCACCCCACCCCCACAAGTCGGTTGCTTAAGCAACACCCCAGGAGAACCGGCAGAGGAGACACAAGCAGAAAACTAAACGGGCCAGATGGGGCGCTGACTAAGTGGGCTCCAGTCCGCTGCAAGACGCGCTGTGCAGGAAGTCCCACAGCCGCCCAGGCGCTGCCACTCCAGCCAGAGCTAGTACTCATGGGCGCCAGACAAGCTGATGATGATAATACGCCACGCCAGCGCATGGAAAGAACCGCCGCCCAAAAGGAAACCTAGGGGGCCTGCACAGGTGATGCAAGCGTCAGCCGCAAGTTCAACTTCGGTGACCCACCCTGAACCTCCCCCAACCCCCCGCACCCCGTGGTCACCCGTGGACGAATTCCCTTGCCCGCCCTGTACAGCCCGCAAGGCAGGTAAGCATGTTGCAGCCGGTACACAAGCACCTTAGCCCCCCGACTGGCGTGGCTGTCCCACAGCCTCCGCCACGTACCCCGCAGAAGGGACGCATCCGGGGGCGGCATGCGAGGGTCGCCCTCCACCGCCGCCGCTGCTGCCGCCGCCGCCGTGGCAGGCCCCGTGCTAGGCCCCGCCCCGCCCGCCGCCTGCTCCTGCAGCCGCGCGGACCGCCGCGGCCCCTCACCCGACTGCTGGGACGGGGACGCATACGACTGCAGTTCTCTCGCCGGCGTGTTCTGCAGCGCGGCTGCCGCAGAGGTGCGGTGAAGCCAGGGGTCCAGAGCCACCGGGTTATTGTGGAAATGCTGCGCCGCCGTGGTGGTCAGCTGCGCCGCTGCACGCTGCCACTCCGCCTCCCGCTCCACCAGCCGCGACTGTGCCGCCGGCTGGGTCCCCGAACCCCCCGCCTGCTGTGCTGGCGCTGGGCACGGCATGGCTGCAGGGCGGGCCGGAGCCGGAGGTGCGGCCGGGTTAGCCGCGGTGATGGCCCGCCGCACGTCCCGCACCGTGTAGTCCGCCAAGCTGACACCCGCAATCCGGCAGTGCTCCGGGTGCACCACCACCCCAGCCTCCGGCGCCAGGAAGTACGGCGCCCGAGGCCACGCCCCCGCCCGTTCCCCTGGTGATGCTGCATCGTACGCCGCCCGCTCTTCAAAGGTCCACAGGTGCCGCGGCTTGCGATGCTGCAGCACACAGGCAGGCTGCCACGCCCCATCCACTGCCGGGGGCAGCACGCCAGGCCCAGGCTCCAAGAGCCGCCCCGTGTAGTGGACGTAGGACACAGCCCCCGCAGCGTTAGCCACCCACAGCTGGTCCAGGCTAACCCGCCACTGTGGCGGCGCCGCTGGCGGCAAAGTGGCTGGCTGCGGCGGATGCTGTTCCACACCCGCGCTCCGCACGTGGCCGACCGCGGCCGCCAGCCGGGCAGGCAGCCCCGCTGGCGCTGGCGCGTCGCTGTACACCCACGCCCACGTGGTGGCGGAGTCCGGGCGCACATGAGTAAGCAGCGCCCGGGTGAGCATCTTCCAGGGTTGCCGGCCTGGCTGGGCAAGGAGGGCGAAAGTCTTAGCTTGCAGGGCAGACAGGAACGCAGGCAGGTCGACGTGGTTGACACCCCCGTCCTTGTACGTCAGACATGCCGTTTCCCGCTTTGGCAGCAGGAGCGGGTTCCCGTGCGACACCAGGCTGGCGTCCTCAGCGTGCATGGAGCGCGCAGCAAAGTGGTCCACCAGGTCGGTGAGTTCCTTCAGCTGCGCAGGCGACGGGTTGAGGAAGCTGAAGTGGTAGGCCAGCTTCGCCGCCAGCACCTGCTTCGCAATGTGCACACGGCCAACGAGAGTCAGAGACAGGGCAGCCCACAGACGCGCCACAAACGCCATACCGCGAGCCCGCCGGGTGTACAGGTCAGCTGCAGCCGCAACAGAGTCGCACGACAGAGGCACACCCAGGTGCGTCACGGCGCCAGTGGTAAACGGCACCCCCGTGTGTGGGCAAGGGCCCGTCAGGTGCGCAAACCTGCCAAGGCCCATGGCCTTGCTCTTGTCCGGATGGACACGGGCGTTGGACGCGCGGCAGAACAGCTGTACTGCCGCCATCACTTTACTTTACTTTACTTTACATTACTTTACTCTCTTCTCTTGCTATTCTTGCATCCTCTCTTCCTTCTGCACAGCTTTGAAACAGTCGACGTCATTTCTCTCGCGCTGTTTGACTTGCTTCCTTTTGTTTTAGGCTTCTTAAGGCCTACGAACCACTGTGAAGCAGTTTGCATTTGTGGGCGTCCTCGTTTTTCGTCAGTCCACTTTGCAGCTGTAGCGCGACACTCCCTCTCCAGCGCCCTTCAGCCTATGCCGGCTTGTGCTTTGGAACTCGACACTGCTATGGAATAGGATTCTGGCGGTTCAGGAGCGTCGCCGTGGAGTTGGCGACATTTCGCTTGTCGGCATTTTAACATCTCGGCGAGCACCACACTTCACCAGCTTGGAGCCGGCGGCGTATCAACCTTTGTGGTTGGTCATTTGCATCCGCGCGTGCAGCAGGGTGCTTTGGGTGTGGCGGTCGGGGGAGCCCTGCAGCACTTGGCTGTTTTTTTGGGGTGTGGCTCGTCTTCGTGCCCTTGTTGCCTGGTGCCTGGTTGCCTGGCGCCCGCCCTGCTGTGATGCCCTGTGAGTGCTGATCCTGGGTAGCTATGCAGTTGCTGGGTGATCCTGGTCGGTTCCGCCAGGTGTCTCAGCGCAGCCAAGACACCAGGGGCCAACGCCAGCCATACAGCACACCCGCTCACGGCGCGGCCACAGCAGCACATGCCGTGCCGTGTGGGGGGCCTGCATTTGGGCATCGCCGCCCACTGCCAGACTTGGCAGCGGACAGCACCCCTGCAGGTGGGGGCAACACTGCCAGCCCGTTCTTCAGCCCCGGGCTGCAGCTCCACCTTGCCCTGTCTATGCATAGCCTGGCGGACGGCGTGCAGGACCTGACGACTCAGCCCCAGGGCCCCAGCCTGCCTACCTACCCAGTCCTTCTGGTTGGTGCCACCACGGGGCTCCCAGAGGGCGAGCAGCTGTCCTCAGCCGGCGTCCGGGAAGTGACCAGTGCTGCCCTGTCAGTGCTGGACACCATGTGCCGGCAGGGCAACCAGCCGCAGCTCTTGCAGGGCCACTCTCTGCACAGCACAGGCCGCCCCTCCCGCACGTTTGCCGGGCTGGCCTTCAGCCGGCGCGCGACCAGCGCCAGCAAAGCAGCCTTCACAGCGGAGCTCATGCGCAAGTCGCCGCTGGCGGTACCGCTCCAGCGCGGTCAGGCTGTCCTCACGGTTCACGTGCCAGTGGACACCCGGCCCATCATTCCGGGCACCTACACCGTCACGGTCAAGATGGTAGGGGGCCCTGTGTGGGGGGCTTTCCGCGGTCGCACCGATTTGGTGCTGCAGGCGGGTGGCTATCCCACCACCTCGGACCCCTCGAACCTGGCGTGTGCTTATGTGGTCTCAGAGCAGTGCGCCAAATCGGTGGGCCCCAAGGGGGAGCCCCAGGCCCCCGCAGGCCAGGGCATCACCAACCACATCTTTGCCTGTGTACGGGGCCCAGTCTGGGACCCGCAGCTCTCTCACCTGCATTGTGCCAAGTTTGAGATGCCAGGTGAGGAGCCCATGCAGGTGGAGGTCCGTGGCGCCCCCCAGGCGGCTGGGACGGCCACGACAGCTGCGGCAGGCAGCCTTGCTCAGGCTGCAGCCGGGGTCCCCGACCTGGGTGGCAACACCTTGGGTGTGGTGAGGCCCGCGGCTGCCATGGCGACCGCAGCGGACATCGTTGACCACGTGGGGGACGTGCAGATGCAGGAGGCGGCGGGTTTGGGTGACGCGGCGGCTGCAGCTGGTGGCGCCAGCGGGCCACACAGCAGGGCCCCGCCCCCGCTGCCAGTTCTGGTGGCGGGGGGAAGCAACCGTGCTGCTGCGGCTGCCCTGCGGGCCGCACTGCAGCAGCAGCCCTCTTCGCAGCAGCGGGTGACCGCGGGAGGGCTTAGCGGGGTCCAGCCGGCGGCAGGCGTGGGGGGGCCGCCGGCAGACAGGCCTCGCCCTGCCGGTGCTGGGCCGGCTGGCGTGCAGCAGCAGCCCAGTGGCGCTCCCGCGCCACGGCCGCCCTTGGATCAGCAGGCAGCCGCTGGGCAGGATCAGGAGCAGACCGCTGTGATGCAGCGGTACTTGGCCGAGCTGGCGGACCTCAATCTCCAGCGGCAACGGCGGTTACAGCAACAGCAGCAGCAGGAGCTGCAGCGCCAGGGGCAGTCGCCCAGGCCCCGGACTGGCTCCCACGTTGTGGTCCTGGCCACGCGGGGGGGGCAGGACGGGGCGGGCGGTTGCCCTGGCGTGGCGGCGTCACGGCGTGGGCAACGTGTTGACATAGTTGACCACATGGGGGACGTGCAGATGCAGGAGGCGGCGGGTGTGGGTGACACAGCGGCTGCCGCTGGTGGCGCCAGCGGACCACCCGCCGTGGCCTCGCCCTCGCTGCCAGCTCTGGTGGCGGGGGGAAGCACCCATGCTGCTGCGGCTCCCCTGAGGGCCGAGCGACAGCAGCAGCCCTCTTCACAGCAGCGGGTGGCAGCGGGAGGGCTTAGCGGGGGGCAGCCGTCGGCAGGCGTGGGGGGGCCACCGGCGGTCAGGCGTCGTACTGCGGGTGCTGGGTCGGCTGGCGCGCAGCAGCAGCCCAGTGGGGCTCCCGCGTCACAGCCGCCCTTTGATCAGCGGGCAGCCGCCAGGCAGGATCAGGAGCAGACCGCTGTGATGCAGCGGTACTTGGCCTACATGGCGGACCTCCATCTCCAGCAGCAACGGCGGGTACAGCAACAGCAGCAGCAGGAGCAGCAGCGCCAGGTGCAGCCGCCCAGGCCCCGGACCGGCTCCCGGTTTGCGGTCCTGGCCACGCTGGGGGGACAGGACGGCGTGGGTGATGGCGCTGCCACGGCGGCGTCTGGGCGTGGGCGACGGGCGCAACCAGCCGTGCACGCACCGCCGCCGCCGCCACAGCAACAGCCCCGCTCTAAAGGGCGCGGTGGCCCCGCCCAGCTCCCGCAGCAGAGGGCAGGGCGCTTGGGCGGCGGGCTGCCTCCCCCGCAGGACGGTGCTAGCTCGCCACCGCACGTGCCCACTGGGCGGCCGGCCGGGGGACAGCAGGATGGTGGGGGCAGCGGGTCGGGGCGCCAGGGTGGAGGAGCGGGGCAGGCAGTGCCTCAGCCGCCGCCCCAGGCGCGGCCGCCACTGCAGACGTTACAACCGGAGGGTGGTGGTAAGGGCAGGGGCAGGGGCCTGGGCGCGCCGGCTGGGGCTTCGGCCGACATGGCTGGGCGCGCGGGTGGGGGTGCGGGCAGTGAGGCGGAGTACGGGGCCGTTTGCCTGACCCGGGACACGTGTGTTGCCATCGGCTCTGACCTCGTGACGCACCAGAACCGCTGCGCAGATGTGCAGGGGTTTGAGTGGGCGCAGCTGGGCCACGACACGCTTGGTGGCCGCCTCCTCGCCTACCTCCGTGACCAGGGCGCCACCGTACCGGACTGGGCCGTCTGCCGCGTGCCGGCCGGCCGTACCGCCGTCCTGGCACAGCTGCGCGACGAGTTCACTGGCTGGTGGCGCCTGTACTCAGCCCAGCCTGCAGATACACCCCTGCCTTCCGACGTGACGGAGCAGCTGGATGACGCCGCGCAGCAGGTGCAGACGGCCTACATGGACTACGTGCTCCTAGACGCCCGCACCCTGCGGTCCGCTAAGCGTGGGCCGGCGGACCCCGGCGGGGCCAGCGGGCCCAGCCGCCGGCAACGCCAGCACCGCAGCCGCAGTACCTCCAGCCTCATGAGCCTGGGCAGCGCTCCATTGCACCCCGGCGGCGCCAGCTCAGGTGCCGTTAGCATGAGCACCAGCGGCGGCGGCGCGCCCCCCAGCCAGGGTGGCGGCCGCCGCGGCAAACGCCACAGCAGCAACAGCAACCGCAACCGCCACGGCGCTGCCGTGGCCGGCGGGGGCTCATAATGCGGCCACCAGTGGGAGCGGCGAACCTTCGGCTGCTGACAGTGAATGTCAACGGCCTGGGCTCGCCGTTGAAGGCGCGGGCGCTGGTCTCGCACCTGCAGCAAGTTGGGGCGGATGTGGCGATGGTGCAGGAGACCCACGCTACTGACACGACGGCGCTGGAGTCTTGCCTTCGTGCCGCGCAGGGGGCGTGCCTTCCGTGGCGCCACTGCCTCGCTGCCAGCCCGGCAGCGTCGCCCCGCTCCTGTGGGACGGCTATCCTGGCGCGGAGTCGGCTGTCCCTTCCAGGCTGCGTACTGCAGCCGCCGTCAACGGATGCGGCGGGCCGTGTGGTATGTTGGGATTGGGACGTGGGTCACCTGCGCCTGCGCTTTGTGTGTGTGTATGCGCCCACGGCCGTGGCGGACAAGCCTGCTTTCTTTGCCGGGCTGCATCCCCACCTGGCCACGGACAGGGTGCTTGTTGTCGGTGGGGACTGGAACTGTGTCACCGATGCCAGTCAGGAGGCGGCCCCTAGCCCGTCACGTGCTGCAGGTGCCCCGCAACTTGCCAGCCTCCTCGCCCAGTTCAGTCTGGTGGACCCGTGGGCGAGCAAGCGTGGCGGCGCCAAGGGCTACACGCATCCGGCCACACCCAAGCCGGCCACTCCCGCACGCCTGGATCGGTGGTATGTCAGTGCCACCGCGGCGCCGTGGGTGGTGGATGTCGCTCGCACGTACGGGGCGCCTGGGGACCACAACGGTGTGCTGCTCACCCTGTCCTTGCCCGACCTGCCACATGCGCACCGGGAGCAGTGGCGCTTCCCCACCTACCTGCTGTTTCACCCCTCGCTGCGTTTGGAGCTCAAGCAGCGCTTGGAGGCGCACGTTGCCGCAAATCCCGTGGCCAGTACAGGTGACGGCGCTTGCACGCAATGGGAGGCGGACAAGTTCTTCTTGCGGGAGGCCGCCACCAGCATCCACCGTCGGCATGCACGCCAGACCCGGGACGGGCTGCATGGGGTGGTGCTGGCCGCAGACGCGGCCGCTGCCCTGGCCGACCGGCCGGGTGCCAGCGCCGCGCAGCGTCAGGCTGCGGCCATGGCCAACTTGGCGGTGCGGGAGGAGCGGGCAGCTGCCGCAGCAGCCAGCCACAATGCCCGCGCTGCACTGATGGAGGAGCATGGGGAGCGGGGCACACGCTGGTTCCATCGGCAGGCTGACGAGCCAGCAGCCGGCGCGCAGGAGCCCATCACGCACTTGAAGGTGCCGGGGCAACCGGCGCCTGTGGCGCTCACGGGGCCGGGCACGCGCAACACTGTCTCCGCAGCCGCCGCAGCCATGTACAGCAGCACCAGCCCCACCGGCCTGTTCCGCGTGCAGCCTGTCTGTACGGTGTCGCAGCAACAGCTTCTGGAGGCCATTGACCGCAAGGTTCCGGCGGATCTGCAGGCCGCCGCAGAGGGGTCCGGTGACGGCGCCCTCAGTGATGCGGAGCTGATGGCAGCGCTGGCTGGCTCCGCCAATGGTAAAGCGCCTGGGTCGGACGGGGTCCCGTACGAGGTGTACAAGGTTTTCTGGGCGCTGCTGGGTCCGCGCTTGTGTGCTGCTGCTGCTGCTGCCTTTGCTGCCGCTGCAGACGCCCACGATGGCGGTGAAATGGCGGCGGCGCTGCCCGCCTCCTGGCGGGAGGGCATCATCACCCTCATCTAATAATAATAATAATATCTACGCAGGGCACAGGTGCCCGCGTGTCTTAAGGAGGAGTGAGACAAGCTCACCCCACCATCGGAAAACTTGATTTCCCTACCCCGGCTCCCCTGCACGGGGGCCGCCATTGGCGGTCCCCTGGGTGCGCCCTCCCGGGCGGCATCGGGTGTTGGCAATGCCCATCTCTCGCTCTAGCCGGTAGTACAGGTTTGCGGTGCCCCGGAGTGTGGTGACGCTATGCATGTGGAGACGTGTGCAGCAGGCCTTGGCTGCCTGCGGTTTGGCTCCCAGGTCTTTGAGGAGAGTTTCAAGGGTACGGGGGACAGTGCCACCGTGGCCCAGTGTAATAACGTGTTTAGCATCGTAGTGCACAGTCCACCCTGCAGCTCGCATGGCAGTGGCAAGGGCGGCGTGCTGTGCTTGTTTTTGAATGAGCTTCTCGCTGTGGTGCAGGTCAGAGGTGTATCCAACTTCAAGGATGTACACTGGGTAGGCCCCTTTGTTGGCTGGTGGGGATGTCATGAAGCGTTCTGCTTCAGACCGGGGAAGGTTCGGGATAAACAGAATGTCAGGCCGCATCCTGTTGAGGTCTGCAGCGGGCACTTGCGGGCAGAGCCAGGACGGCGGCCGCATGCCCGCACAGTACTCAGGCAGTTCAGCTCGGGAGGTGGCATCCATTATCATGTAGCCACCACCGTTGTGACCATGGTGTAGGCATTCGGCAATCGTCCGCACTGCAGTGTTGTGTTTGGCTATCCTAGCGCCAACGAGTTGGGGGTGCGCGCAGTGGCCGGCAAGGTGACCTGCGGTGCCACGCTCTGGGTCAGATCCGCGGCTGCGCTGGATGTGGGCACAGAGACCACATTTGTCGCTGTCTCGTAGTTTAAACAAAGCCAGCCGGGCCGGGCAGATGAGGCCTCCCTGACGAGCATTCTGTATGAACCGGCGTAGGCCGTGGCTGGCGTCCGAGTTCGTCATGTACGCATTACTGGCGCGTGGGTCAAGGCTGGGTGCTGCCTCGGCCCATTTCTCAGTGTACAGGGTTTTGTTGGCGTATCCACCACGGCAGCTGGGGGCCATTGCCCTGGTGAGGCCCCGGTTTAGGTCCGACACGTAGTGCGTGGCTGTGCTATCGTCGTCCCTGGTGACCGTGAAGGTCGGCCACCAGTGCCGGGCGTGCGGGTCGTTGTCGGCCGGTTCGGATACATCGGCGGGTTTTTCCTGGGTGGCGACGGCAGCCGCCCCTTTATCGGCTTCCTCGTTGCCGTGTAGCCCGGTGTGCGAGATCACTTTAATCAGAGCGGTGGGTGCGCCCCGGGCGTAACAGCAAACTGCCGCAGCACCGGTAGGCATGTGAAGGCCGTGCAAACAAAGCAGCGGCATTAAACGGGCCACCGCCGGCCGCGTGCAACCCTTCCTCGGAGTTACAAACGTGGGCTCCAAGGTTTGCGTGCATTTTTCACACATGTCCCGCGCCAATATCATGAGCCATGTCATGAGCAATACTGATCACGTGTATCACCAGCGGATACGCTCGCGGGTGCATGGCGAGAGCACCACCAGCGGTGGTGCCAGTGATCATTGACAGCGCGGCGGCGGGAACACGGCAATGCCGGGCGCCGCGCTGCGCGCGCGTCAGCGCAACTCGCGCCTGCCTGAAGCCAACCCCGGCACCGGCACGCCGAGGGCGCGCGCGCGGCTGGAGCAGCGCTGCCGCGCGCGGCTGGAGCAGCACTGCCGCGCGCGCGGGAGCCCGCGCCTGGATCGCGCGGCGCCCGTGCTTGGGTCGCGGCGGTTGGGCGGGTTCTCGCGCTGGCGCGCACGCCGTGCGCGGTTTCGCGGGGTTATAGGTGCGCGGGGTTGCGGGCTTTCAGAATTGCGCGCCGGGCGCGCGAACGAGGGCGCAGCGCGGCGTCTATGGCGCCGAAAGCCAAAAAATCTAGCGAGACCCTTAAAAGCGGGGGCAATAATAATACAAGGCCTCTAGACCCGCATGCCCCCGCCCGCCCCCGTGGGTGGCCACATGAAAGAGCAGGAGGGCGGGGAAGCATTTGAGGCGGGCGTAACAAAGGTATTCCCGCAGGGGGGCCAGCCCCCCTGCACCCCCCGGAAATGGACAGGGGGGCGGCGCCCCCCTGTCGACCCCCCTGGAACGCGGCGCGAAGTGCAGCATTATCATTGTTGGGATGATCATTACCACCGATCCCTCGGGCCCCGGGTTCTCTCTTTGACAGGGGGGCGGCGCCCCCCTGTCGGACCCCCCAGGGATTGAGGGGCAGGTGCAGCATGGCGGAAGTATGGTCCCAGGCAAGCTACATGCAGGCCGACATTGGGGCGACGTGTGGAAAGGCAGGACTGGAAGGGGTGAAAGCTCTGCCGTGCACATGGAAATCGCTTGTGGCACGTGCGGTCCTGCAGCATCGTGTGGCAAGGTATGTGAACGGGTGGGTTATGAAGCACCCCTTGTAGCGGCAGCAACGAAGTCAACTATGCAGGCATACGTTAGGAACTTTTAATTATGGCACGAGAGCTGTATGCGCCAGCAGCGTTACTGGAACTGTTCGCGCCGTTAAAAGTATGCCAGGGGGGTTAGGTAGCGTGTTGTACACTTTGAACTCTGCAACACCAGGTGTAGGAAACGGCCCAGGCTCCACTGCACAGTAGTGGCGCGCCGCGCAGCCTGGTTGCGTTTGCAATAAGCCTCAACTGCAGCGGGACAAACAAGAGGCAGGGGAGCAAGCGCGTTAAACCATGCGGCCCACAAAGTACCTTTGTGCACGCATGGACCCAGCTGAATAATACCCCGGCCACGCACGCACACGTTGGAATACTGACAGCCGACGGCCAGGAAACAAACCCACAGCGTCAGCGCGGCGCCTGCAGGCATGCACCAGCGCGGGTTAGGAACGTCCATATCACGTGCGAGCAGCACGCCAGCACCGCACTGGTGCATGGATGGCTGCCCTGCAAACACGCCGAGCAGGATATGGCGTGAGACCCAGCACCAGCAAGGGAACTCAGGCCACGCCTATCTACAAGCAGGCAGCAAACAACAGCTTACCTGAAACGCCACGCCGCGCCTGCGCTGATGCCTGCAACTGTGTGTGGCCGCGTGCACGGGAAAGTGGTAAATACAACGCATGTGTGTGCGGAGCTGAACAAAGGAGCCGCCGCGGGTATACGGGAAAGCAACTGGGCGCCGGCTTGTATCGCTTGCTGCAGGGGCTGCCGTGTGACAGGCTGCTGTCATTGGCCGCTTGAAAACGCGCCTGTCATCAGCAGCTTGCCCTCGGCGCGCGGGATTTGCGTGCTGTGCGCAATGACTGCATGGCTGCGAGGCGGCCCTAGCTAGTTATTAGTGTGCTGCTGCAATGGGTTGAGCGGGCGTGGCAGCACGGAAGCATGCTGACAGGTGACCCACGGGCGGTGCGGCTGCCGCCAAGATCTGCGGGTTACAACTAACTGCACGTACATCGGCTGTACAAGCTCGCGACCAACGCGGAACAGCAAACTGCCGCAGCACCGGTAGGCATGTGAAGGCCGTGCAAACAAAGCAGCGGCATTAAACGGGCCACCGCCGGCCGCGTGCAACCCTTCCTCGGAGTTACAAACGTGGGCTCCAAGGTTTGCGTGCATTTTTCACACATGTCCCGCGCCAATATCATGAGCCATGTCATGAGCAATACTGATCACGTGTATCACCAGCGGATACGCTCGCGGGTGCATGGCGAGAGCACCACCAGCGGTGGTGCCAGTGATCATTGACAGCGCGGCGGCGGGAACACGGCAATGCCGGGCGCCGCGCTGCGCGCGCGTCAGCGCAACTCGCGCCTGCCTGAAGCCAACCCCGGCACCGGCACGCCGAGGGCGCGCGCGCGGCTGGAGCAGCGCTGCCGCGCGCGGCTGGAGCAGCACTGCCGCGCGCGCGGGAGCCCGCGCCTGGATCGCGCGGCGCCCGTGCTTGGGTCGCGGCGGTTGGGCGGGTTCTCGCGCTGGCGCGCACGCCGCGCGCGGTTTCGCGGGGTTATAGGTGCGCGGGGTTGCGGGCTTTCAGAATTGCGCGCCGGGCGCGCGAACGAGGGCGCAGCGCGGCGTCTATGGCGCCGAAAGCCAAAAAATCTAGCGAGACCCTTAAAAGCGGGGGCAATAATAATACAAGGCCTCTAGACCCGCATGCCCCCGCCCGCCCCCGTGGGTGGCCACATGAAAGAGCAGGAGGGCGGGGAAGCATTTGAGGCGGGCGTAACAAAGGTATTCCCGCAGGGGGGCCAGCCCCCCTGCACCCCCCGGAAATGGACAGGGGGGCGGCGCCCCCCTGTCGACCCCCCTGGAACGCGGCGCGAAGTGCAGCATTATCATTGTTGGGATGATCATTACCACCGATCCCTCGGGCCCCGGGTTCTCTCTTTGACAGGGGGGCGGCGCCCCCCTGTCGGACCCCCCAGGGATTGAGGGGCAGGTGCAGCATGGCGGAAGTATGGTCCCAGGCAAGCTACATGCAGGCCGACATTGGGGCGACGTGTGGAAAGGCAGGACTGGAAGGGGTGAAAGCTCTGCCGTGCACATGGAAATCGCTTGTGGCACGTGCGGTCCTGCAGCATCGTGTGGCAAGGTATGTGAACGGGTGGGTTATGAAGCAAACCTTGTAGCGGCAGTAACGAAGTCAACTATGCAGGCATACGTTAGGAACTTCTAATTATGGCACGAGAGCTGTATGCGCCAGCAGCATTACTGGAACTGTTCGCGCCGTTAAAAGTATGCCAGGAGGGTTAGGTAGCGTGTTGTACACTTTGAACTCTGCAGGTGTAGGAAACGGCCCAGGCTCCACTGCACAGTAGTGGCGCGCCGTGCAGCCT
Source organism: Chlamydomonas reinhardtii (assembly GCF_000002595.2). NCBI lineage: Eukaryota > Viridiplantae > Chlorophyta > Chlorophyceae > Chlamydomonadales > Chlamydomonadaceae > Chlamydomonas > Chlamydomonas reinhardtii. The sequence continues at coordinate 3,075,750 of NC_057010.1, read as the reverse complement.
GGTTGCGCTTGCAATAAGCCTCAACTGCAGCGGGACAAACAAGAGGCAGGGGAGCAAGCGCGTTAAACCATGCGGCCCACAAAGTACCTTTGTGCACGCATGAACCCAGCTGAATAATACCCCGGCCACGCACGCGCACGTTGGACTACTGACAGCCGACGGTCAGGAAACAAACCCACAGCGTCAGCGCGGCGCCTGCAGGCATGCACCAGCGCGGGTTAAGAACGTCCATATCACGTGCGAGCAGCACGCCAGCACCGCACTGGTGCATGGATGGCTGCCCTGCAAACACGCCGAGCAGGATATGGCGTGAGACCCAGCACCAGCAAGGGAACTCAGGCCACGCCTATCTACAAGCAGGCAGCAAACAACAGCTTACCTGAAACGCCACGCCGCGCCTGCGCTGATGCCTGCAACTGTGTGTGGCCGCGTGCACGGGAAAGCGGTAAATACAACGTATGTGTGTGCGGAGCTGAACAAAGGAGCCGCCGCGGGTAAACGGGAAAGCAACTGGGCGCCGGCTTGTATCGCTTGCTGCAGGGGCTGCCGTGTGACAGGCTGCTGTCATTGGCCGCTTGAAAACGCGCCTGTCATCAGCAGCTTGCCCTCGGCGCGCGGGATTTGCGTGCTGTGCGCAATGACAGCATGGCTGCGAGGCGGCCCTAGCTAGTTTTTTAGTGTGCTGCTGCCATGGGTTCAGCGGGCGTGGCAGCACGGAGGCATGCTGACAGGTGACCCACGGGCGGTGCGGCTGCCGCCAAGATCCGCGGGTTACAACTAACTGCACGTACATCGGCTGTACAAGCTCGCGACCAACGCGGAACAGCAAACTGCCGCAGCACCGGTAGGCATGTGAAGGCCGTGCAAACAAAGCAGCGGCATGAAATGGGCCACCGCCGGCCGCGTGCAACCCCTCCTCGGAGTTACAAAACGTGGGCGCCAACGTTTCGGTGCGTTTTTCCAACGTTTGCCGTGCCAATATCATGAGCCATGTAATGAGCAATACTGTTCACGTGTATCACCAGCGGATACACTGGTGGGTGCATGGCAAGAGCACCACCAGCGGTGGTGCCAGTGATCATCGACGGCGCGGCGGCGGAATCACGGCTATCCCGGGCACCGCGCTGCACGCGCGTCAGCGCGGCTCACGCCTGCCTAAAGCCAACCCCGGCACCGGCACGCCGAGGGCGCGCGCGCGGCTGGAGCAGCGCTGCCGCGCGCGGCTGGAGCAGCACTGCCGCGCGCGCGGGAGCCCGCGCCTGGATCGCGCGGCGCCTGTGCTTGGGTCGCGGCGGTTGGGCGGGTTCTTGCGCTGGCGCGCGCGCCGCGCGCGGTTTCGCGGGGTTATAGGTGCGCGGGGTTGAGGGCTTTCAGACTTGCGCGCCGGGCGCGCGAACGAGGGCGCGGCGCGGCGTCTATGGCGCCGTAACCCAAAACGTGTAGCGAGACCCTTAAGAGCGGGGGCAATAACAAGGCCTCTAGACCCGCATGCCCCCGCCCGCCCCCGAGGGTGGCCACATGAAAGAGCCGGAGTGCGGGGAAGCATTTGAGGCGGGCGTAACAAAGGTATTCCCGCAGGGGGGCCAGCCCTCCTGCACCCCCCGGAAATGGACAGGGGGGCGGCGCCCCCCTGTCGACCCCCCTGGAACGTGGCGCGAAGTGCAGCATTATCATTGTTGGGATGATCATTACTACCGATCCCTCGGGCCCCGGGTTCTCTCTTTGACAGGGGGGCGGCGCCCCCCTGTCGGACCCCCCAGGGATTGAGGGGCAGGTGGAGCATGGCGGAAGTATGGTCCCAGGCAAGCTACATGCAGGCCGACATTGGGGCGACGTGTGGAAAAGCAGGACTGGAAGGGGTGAAAGCTCTGCCGTGCACATGGAAATCGCTTGTGGCACGTGCGGTCCTGCAGCATCGTGTGGCAAGGTATGTGAACGGGTGGGTTATGAAGCAAACCTTGTAGCGGCAGCAACGAAGTCAACTATGAAGGCATACGTTAGGAACTTCTAATTATGGCACGCGAGCTGTATGCGCCAGCAGCGTTACTGGAACTGTTCGCGCCGTTAAAAGTATGCCAGGAGGGTTAGCTAGCGTGTTGTACACTTTGAACTCTGCAACACCAGGTGTAGGAAACGGCCCAGGCTCCACTGCACAGTAGTGGCGCGCCGCGCAGCCTGGTTGCGCTTGCAATAAGCCTCAACTGCAGCGGGACAAACAACAGGCAGGGGAGCAAGCGCGTTAAACCATGCGGCCCACAAAGTACCTTTGTGCACGCATGAACCCAGCTGAATAATACCCCGGCCACGCACGCGCACGTTGGACTACTGACAGCCGACGGTCAGGAAACAAACCCACAGCGTCAGCGCGGCGCCTGCAGGCATGCACCAGCGCGGGTTAAGAACGTTCATATAACGTGCGAGCCAGCACCGCACTGGTGCATGGATGGCTGCCCTGCAAACACGCCGAGCAGGATATGGAGTGAGACCCAGCACCAGCAAGGGAACTCAGGCCACGCCTATCTACAAGCAGGCAGCAAACAACAGCTTACCTGAAACGCCACGCCGCGCCTGCGCTGATGCCTGCAACTGTGTGTGGCCGCGTGCACGGGAAAGCGGTAAATACAACGTATGTGTGTGCGGAGCTGAACAAAGGAGCCGCCGCGGGTAAACGGGAAAGCAACTGGGCGCCGGCTTGTATCGCTTGCTGCAGGGGCTGCCGTGTGACAGGCTGCTGTCATTGGCCGCTTGAAAACGCGCCTGTCATCAGCAGCTTGCCCTCGGCGCGCGGGATTTGCGTGCTGTGCGCAATGACAGCATGGCTGCGAGGCGGCCCTAGCTAGTTTTTTAGTGTGCTGCTGCCATGGGTTCAGCGGGCGTGGCAGCACGGAGGCATGCTGACAGGTGACCCACGGGCGGTGCGGCTGCCGCCAAGATCCGCGGGTTACAACTAACTGCACGTACATCGGCTGTACAAGCTCGCGACCAACGCGGAACAGCAAACTGCCGCAGCACCGGTAGGCATGTGAAGGCCGTGCAAACAAAGCAGCGGCATGAAATGGGCCACCGCCGGCCGCGTGCAACCCCTCCTCGGAGTTACAAAACGTGGGCGCCAACGTTTCGGTGCGTTTTTCCAACGTTTGCCGTGCCAATATCATGAGCCATGTAATGAGCAATACTGTTCACGTGTATCACCAGCGGATACACTGGTGGGTGCATGGCAAGAGCACCACCAGCGGTGGTGCCAGTGATCATCGACGGCGCGGCGGCGGAATCACGGCTATCCCGGGCACCGCGCTGCACGCGCGTCAGCGCGGCTCACGCCTGCCTAAAGCCAACCCCGGCACCGGCACGCCGAGGGCGCGCGCGCGGCTGGAGCAGCGCTGCCGCGCGCGGCTGGAGCAGCACTGCCGCGCGCGCGGGAGCCCGCGCCTGGATCGCGCGGCGCCTGTGCTTGGGTCGCGGCGGTTGGGCGGGTTCTTGCGCTGCCGCGCGCGCCGCGCGCGGTTTCGCGGGGTTATAGGTGCGCGGGGTTGAGGGCTTTCAGACTTGCGCGCCGGGCGCGCGAACGAGGGCGCGGCGCGGCGTCTATGGCGCCGTAACCCAAAACGTGTAGCGAGACCCTTAAGAGCGGGGGCAATAACAAGGCCTCTAGACCCGCATGCCCCCGCCCGCCCCCGAGGGTGGCCACATGAAAGAGCCGGAGTGCGGGGAAGCATTTGAGGCGGGCGTAACAAAGGTATTCCCGCAGGGGGGCCAGCCCCCCTGCACCCCCCGGAAATGGACAGGGGGGCGGCGCCCCCCTGTCGACCCCCCTGGAACGTGGCGCGAAGTGCAGCATTATCATTGTTGGGATGATCATTACTACCGATCCCTCGGGCCCCGGGTTCTCTCTTTGACAGGGGGGCGGCGCCCCCCTGTCGGACCCCCCAGGGATTGAGGGGCAGGTGGAGCATGGCGGAAGTATGGTCCCAGGCAAGCTACATGCAGGCCGACATTGGGGCGACGTGTGGAAAAGCAGGACTGGAAGGGGTGAAAGCTCTGCCGTGCACATGGAAATCGCTTGTGGCACGTTCGGTCCTGCAGCATCGTGTGGCAAGGTATGTGAACGGGTGGGTTATGAAGCAAACCTTGTAGCGGCAGCAACGAAGTCAACTATGAAGGCATACGTTAGGAACTTCTAATTATGGCACGAGAGCTGTATGCGCCAGCAGCGTTACTGGAACTGTTCGCGCCGTTATAAGTATGCCAGGAGGGTTAGCTAGCGTGTTGTACACTTTGAACTCTGCAACACCAGGTGTAGGAAACGGCCCAGGCTCCACTGCACAGTAGTGGCGCGCCGCGCAGCCTGGTTGCGCTTGCAATAAGCCTCAACTGCAGCGGGACAAACAACAGGCAGGGGAGCAAGCGCGTTAAACCATGCGGCCCACAAAGTACCTTTGTGCACGCATGAACCCAGCTGAATAATACCCCGGCCACGCATGCGCACGTTGGACTACTGACAGCCGACGGTCAGGAAACAAACCCACAGCGTCAGCGCGGCGCCTGCAGGCATGCACCAGCGCGGGTTAAGAACGTCCATATCACGCGCGAGCAGCACGCCAGCACCGCACTGGTGCATAACTGCCTGCAAACACGCCGAGCAGGATATGGAGTGAGCCCAGCACCAGCAAGGGAACTCAGCCACGCAAACAAGCAGGCAGCAAACAACAGCTCACCTGAAACGCCACGCCGCGCCTGTGCTAATGCCTGCAACTGTGTGTGGCCGCGTGCACGGGAAAGCGGTAAATACAACGTATGTGTGTGCGGAGCTGAACAACGGAGCCGCCGCGGGTAAACGGGAAAGCAACCGGGCGCCGGCTTGTATCGCTTGCTGCAGGGGCTGCCGTGTGACAGGCTGCTGTCATTGGCCGCTTGAAAACGCACCTGTCATCAGCAGCTTGCCCTCGGCGCGCGGGATTTGCGTGCTGTGCGCAATTGCTGCATGGCTGCGAGGCGGCCCTAGCAAGTTATTAGTGTGCTGCTGCAATGGGTTGAGTGGGCGTGGCAGCACGGAAGCATGCTGACAGGTGACCCACGGGCGGTGCGGCTGCCGCCAAGATCCGCGGGTTACAACTGCACGTACATCGGCCGTACATGCACACGATCAACGCGGACCCGCAAACTGCCGCAGCACCGGTAGGCATGTGAAGGCCGTGCAAACAAAGCAGCAGCATTAAACGGGCCACCGCCGGCCGCGTGCAACCCTTCCTCGGAGTTACAAACGTGGACTCCCAGGTTTGCGTGCATTTTTCCAACATGTCCCGCGCCAATATCATGAGCCATGTCATGAGCAATACTGTTCACGTGTATCACCAGCGGATACGCTCGCGGGTGCATGGCGAGAGCACCACCAGCGGTGGTGCCAGTGATCATTGACAGCGCGGCGGCGGGAACACGGCAATGCCAGGCGCCGCGCTGCGCGCGCGGCAGCGCGGCTTGCGCCTGCCTAAAGCCAACCCCGGCACCGGTGCGCCGAGGGCGCGCGCGCGGCCGGAGCAGCACTGCCGCGCGCGCGGGAGCCCGCGCCTGGATCACGCGGCGCCCGTGCTTGGGTCGCGGCGGTTGGGCGGGTTCTCGCGCTGCCGCGCACGCCGCGCGCGGTTTCACGGGGTTATAGGTGCGCGGGGTTGCGGGCTTTCAGAATTGCGCGCCGGGCGCGCGAACGAGGGCGCAGCGCGGCGTCTATGGCGCCGAAAGCCAAAAAATCTAGCGAGACCCTTAAAAGCGGGGGCAAATAATACAAGGCCTCTAGACCCGCATGCCCCCGCCCGCCCCTGAGGGTGGCCACAAGGAAGAGTTGGAGTGCGGGGGAGCATTTGAGGAGGGCGTAACAGAGGTATTCTCGCAGGGGGGCCAGCCCCCCTGCACCCCCCGGAAATGGACAAGGCCTCTAGACCCGCATGCCCCCGCCCGCCCCCGAGGGTGGCCACATGAAAGAGCCGGAGTGCGGGGAAGCATTTGAGGCGGGCGTAACAAAGGTATTCCCGCAGGGGGGCCAGCCCCCCTGCACCCCCCGGAAATGGACAGGGGGGCGGCGCCCCCCTGTCGACCCCCCTGGAACGCGGCGCGAAGTGCAGCATTATCATTGTTGGGATGATCATTACTACCGATCCCTCGGGCCCCGGGTTCTCTTTTTGACAGGGGGGCGGCGCCCCCCTGTCGGACCCCCCTGGGATTGAGGGGCAGGTGGAGCACGGCGAGAGTATGGTCCTAGGCAAGCAAGGTACATGCAGGCCGACATTGGGGCGACGTGTGGAAAGGCAGGACTTGAAGGGGTGAAAGCTCTGCCGTGCACTTGGAAATAGTTTGTGGCACGGGCGGTCATGCAGCATCGTGTGGCAAGGTGTGTGAACGGGTGGGTTATTGACTCCTTACTGCCGTGTAGCGTTACAAACCGCCACGGCCCCAAACGACAATCCCAATCTCTCAAACCGACAATAGCCTCCACTCATGCCTCAAGCGGCCTAGCAACTCATTCGTGGCCCTCAGCGGCCTCCTACCTCCGGCCTCGCAGCTCCCGATAACCCCACCAAGTCCGCCGTGCCCGCCCCAGCCCGCCCGTGTTGAGGTTGCACTAGTGGCCGAAAGTGCTGCCAGTACTGGGTGTGTCGCATGTATGAAGTGCCTGATAGCAGCAGAGTCCAGACAACCACGCACGCCGCAGCGCCCACGGGTGCCACCACATTAATCCGCGGCGGCACCAGGGGGGGCGGGTGGGTTGTCACCGTCCCGGCAGAGGGACGATCCGAAATACAGTACAGAAGCACAACGGCAGATAAGGCGCCGTGTGCTCCTGACGCGTACAAGACCCAGCTCGGTTCGGCCCCATGCACAGGCACGTACCCGAGCGTCCTGCGCCGTGCGTGACTCTAACGCAACACGGCAGTTACGTCGCAATAACTAGACTTATCTCCACTGCGCTGCGATAAGTCAGCGCTTATTAAGCAAACCTTGTAGCGGCAGCAACGAAGTCAACTATGAAGGCATGCGTTAGGAACTTGTAATTATGGCACGAGAACCGTATGCGCCATCAGCGTTGCTGGAACTGTTCGCGCCATTAAAGTATGCCAGGAGGGTTAGCTGGCGTGTTGTACACTTTGAACTCTGCAACACCAGGTGTAGGAAACGGCCCAGGCTCCACTGCACAGTAGTGGCGCGCCGCGCAGCCTGGTTGCGCTTGCAATAAGCCTCAACTGCAGCGGGACAAACAACAGGCAGGGGAGCAAGCGCGTTAAACCATGCGGCCCACAAAGTACCTTTGTGCACGCATGAACCCAGCTGAATAATACCCCGGCCACGCACGCGCACGTTGGACTACTGACAGCCGACGGTCAGGAAACAAACCCACAGCGTCAGCGCGGCGCCTGCAGGCATGCACCAGCGCGGGTTAAGAACGTCCATATCACGTGCGAGCAGCACGCCAGCACCGCACTGGTGCATGGATGGCTGCCCTGCAAACACGCCGAGCAGGATATGGAGTGAGACCCAGCACCAGCAAGGGAACTCAGGCCACGCAAACAAGCAGGCAGCAAACAACAGCTTACCTGAAACGCCACGCCGCGCCTGCGCTGATGCCTGCAACTGTGTGTGGCCGCGTGCACGGGAAAGCGGTAAATACAATGTATGTGTGTGCGGAGCTGAACAAAGGAGCCGCCGCGGGTAAACGGGAAAGCAACCGGGCGCCGGCTTGTATCGCTTGCTGCAGGGGCTGCCGTGTGACAGGCTGCTGTCATTGGCCGCTTGAAAACGCGCCTGTCATCAGCAGCTTGCCCTCGGCGCGCGGGATTTGCGTGCTGTGCGCAATGACTGCATGGCTGCGAGGCGGCCCTAGCTAGTTATTTGTGTGCTGCTGCAATGGGTTGAGTGGGCGTGGCAGCACGGAAGCATGCTGACAGGTGACCCACGGGCGGTGCGGCTGCCGCCAAGATCCGCGGGTTACGACTAACTGCACGTACATCGGCTGTACAAGCTCGCGACCAACGCGGACCCGCAAACTGCCGCAGCACCGGTAGGAATGTGAAGGCCGTGCAAACAAAGCAGCGGCATGAAATGGGCCACCGCCGGCCGCGTGCAACCCTTCCTCGGAGTTACAAAACGTGGGCTCCAACGTTTCGGTGCGTTTTTCCAACGTTTGCCGCGCCAATATCATGAGCCATGTAATGAGCAATACTGTTCACGTGTATCACCAGCGGATACACTCGCGGGTGCATGGCAAGAGCACCACCAGCAGTGGTGCCAGTGATCATCGACGGCGCGGCGGCGGAATCACGGCTATCCCGGGTGCCACGCTGCGCGCGCGGCAGCGCGGCTTGCGCCTGCCTAAAGCCAACCCCGGCACCGGCGCGCCAAGGGCGCGCGCGCGGCCGGAGCAGCGCTGCCACGCGCGCGGGCGCCGGCGCCCGGATCGCACGGCGCCCGCGCTTGGGTCGCGGCGGCGGGCGGGTTCTCGCGCTGCCGCGCGCGCCGCGCGCGGTTGCGCGGGGTTATAGGTGCGCGGGGCTGCGGGCTTTCAGACTTGCGCGCCGGGCGCGCGAACGAGGGCGCGGCGCGGCGTCTATGGCGCCGTAACCCAAAATGTGTAGCGAGACCCTTAAGAGCGGGGGCAACAATAATAATAGCGGCGCCCCCCTGTCGACCCCCCTGGTATGCAGCGCAAAGGAACTGTGATGATGAGGGGGGTGGGTGTGGCGGGTAGGAATTATTACCCGCCCCCCTCACGGCCCGTCGCTTCTCTTTGACAGGGGGGCGGCGCCCCCCTGTCGGACCCCCCGGGGTGGAACGGTGGCTAGGAAAGGGGTGAGAGGGGAGCCTAATACATGCACCGGCATGCGGAACGTTCGGGTGGGAGGAAGGCGAGGACGCAGGCTGGAACTGCATTGCTGGCGGGATGGTTGCAAACAATTGTTGCACGGACATGGAACTGGACTCCACCCGCACGTGCTGTGTGGCACAGTTATAGCATGCGTGGAGCGCATATTGCTTGCTTGGATGCAGCTGGGTTGTGCCTCTGTTGCGCTGCGAGGGGTTGCACTGGAGCCAGGCGCACTAAGCAGGGGCACCTGTTCACAAATGATAGCATCATGCATTCACGCTGGCTTGTGCATAGAGTGAGCACCCGTGTTAGAAAGTGGGAGGGCGTGTAACTGCTGGTTTTGCTTGGCTGTTGAGCCGACTGCACAACCACACTTGCACATGACAGCGCGCATGGTGCACGAGGCAGCTGCATATTATTGTAATGGTTTTCATTATCATACAATTTAAGCACGGACATAAGAACAGTGCATGGGAGCTGGCCGAGGAACTGCACCCAACTTGGCGGTTGGGCAGTCAATTGGCTGGCAGCAGTTGCGCACACGTGGCCTTTCACTGGTGCATGTCTGCCGCTGTTCATTTGCAGTCCCACACCAAGAATAACATAACAAACACAGGCGCAGTGCATCGCATAGGACCGGCGCCGGCGAGGTAACTGCAGCACACTCACGCCGCATGCAGCAGTTGGTGGGCGTTTGTGGAACTGAAGTGAACCAATGCGGCGGCAGTTGGGCATATGTGGGTTTTCATGCGCGTGCGCCTGCCACTCGCACTGCATGCACATTTTGGCTGCGATGCTGCAGGCGCAGCCCAGCTGGATCAGTCGCGGCAGCCTAGCGCGGCTGGGCAGCAGGCGGGGCAAGGCGACCGCTGCCCCGAGCGGTTTCCGGCCGGTTTTGCAACGGCGCGCGGCTAGTAATGGTGCAGCAAGTATATAAGCAATGTATAAAATGTATAAACATGTAATGATACGCTAGCCAACATGTTTGGACACGTCACAGCTGATGCCACCACCAGCGATAAGCACTAGCGCTCATCATGGGGGCGGCCGGCACAAACACTGGCCTGGCAGCTAGCTTGGCGCGAGGCGGCGGCCGCCGGTGGCGCCCATTTGTAGGGGGCGGCAGCGCGCGGCTCCCGCAGCCCGGCGGGCGCGGGATGGCCGCGCGCCGCGCGAGCTGGCGCCGCGCGGAGCCGGCGCCCGGATCCGGGGAGCCAGCGGCTGGATCGCGGCGGTTGGGCGGGCTCTCGCGCTGGGTCGCGCGGCGCGCGCGCGGGGCAGCGCCAGGGCCTAGAAGAGCGTGCTGGCTTTCGGGCGGCCCGGCCAGGCGCGCAACCAGGCGCGCGGCGGCGGCGCCATCCGAAAGTAACCCAAAAAATCTAACGGGGCATATAAGAGCGGGGGCAAAAAATCTAACGGGGCATATAAGAGCGGGGGCAAATAATAATAATAAAGAGGCCCTTAGATCCACATGCCCCCGCGCGCCCCCAAGGGGAGGCGGTGGGATGAGGGGCGGGGGAGAAGGAGGAGAAGGGAGCAACTAAGGAAGCATCTCATTTTTTCCCCCGCAGGGGGGCCAGCCCCCCTGCACCCCCCGGAAATGGACAGGGGGGCGGCGCCCCCCTGTCGACCCCCCTGGTATGCAGCGCAAAGGAACTGTGATGATGAGGGGGGTGGGTGTGGCGGGTAGGGATTATTACCCGCCCCCCTCGCGGCCCGTCGCTTCTCTTTGACAGGGGGGCGGCGCCCCCCTGTCGGACCCCCCGAGGTGAAATGGTGGCTAGGGTATGGGTGAGAGGGGAGCCTAATACATGCACCGGCATGCGGAACGTTTGGGTGGGAGGAAGGCGAGGACGCAGGCTAGAACTGCATTGCTGGCGGGATGGTTGCAAACAATTGTTGCACGGACATGAACTGGACTCCACCCGCACGTGCTGTGTGGCACAGTTATAGCATGCGTGGAGCGCATATTGCTTGCTTGGATGCAGCTGGGTTGTGCCTCTGTTGCACTGCAAGGGGTTGCACTGGAGGCAGGTGCACTAAGCAGGGGCACCTGTTCACAAATGATAGCATCATGCATTCGCGTTGGCTTGTGCATAAAGGGAGCACCCGTGATAGAAAGTGGGAGGGCGTGTAACTGCTGGTTTTGCTCGGCTGTTGAGCCGACTGCACAACCACACTTGCACATGACAGCGCGCATGGTGCACGAGGCAGCTGCATATTATTGTAATGGTTTTCATGATTATACAATTTAAGCACCGACATAAGAACAGTGCATAGGAGCTGGCCAAGTAACTGCACGCAACTGGGCGGTTGGGCAGTTAGTTGGCCGGCAGCAGTTGCGCACATGTGGCCTTTCACTGGTGCATGTCTGCCGGTGTTCATTTGCAGTCCCACACCAAGAATAACATAACAAACACAGGCGCAGTGCATCGCATAGGACCCGGCGCCGGCGAGGTGACTGCAACACACTAACGCCGCATGCAGCAGTTGGTGGGCGTTTGTGGAACTAAAGTGGGCCGATGCGGCGGCAGTTGGGCATATGTGGGTTTTCATTCGCGCGCGCCTGCCACTCGCACTGCATGCACATTTTGGCTGCGATGCTGCAGGCGCAGCCCAGCTGGATCAGTCGCGGCAGCATAGCGCGGCTGGGCAGCAGGCGGGGCAAGGCGACCGCTGCCCCGAGCGGTTTCCGGCTGGTTTTGCAACGGCGCGCGGCTAGTAATGGTGCAGCAAGTATATAAGCAATGTATAAAATGTATAAACATGTAATGATACGCTAGCCAACATGTTTGGACACGTCACAGCTGATGCCACCACCAGCGATAAGCACTAGCGCTCATCATGGGGGCGGCCGGCACAAACACTGGCCTGGCAGCTAGCTTGGCGCGCGGTGGCGGCCGCCGGTGGCGCCCATTTGTAGGGGGCGGCAGCGCGCGGCTCCCGCAGCCCGGCGGGCGCGGGATGGCCGCGCGCCGCGCGAGCTGGCGCCGCGCGGAGCCGGCGCCCGGATCCGGGGAGCCAGCGGCTGGATCGCGGCGGTTGGGCGGGCTCTCGCGCTGGGTCGCGCGGCGCGCGCGCGGGGCAGCGCCAGGGCCTAGAAGAGCGTGCTGGCTTTCGGGCGGCCCGGCCAGGCGCGCAACCAGGCGCGCGGCGGCGGCGCCATCCGAAAGTAACCCAAAAAATCTAACGGGGCATATAAGAGCGGGGGCAAAAAATCTAACGGGGCATATAAGAGCGGGGGCAAATAATAATAATAAAGAGGCCCTTAGATCCACATGCCCCCGCGCGCCCCCAAGGGGAGGCGGTGGGATGAGGGGCGGGGGAGAAGGAGGAGAAGGGAGCAACTAAGGAAGCAT
>NC_057010.1:3012274-3063440 GCF_000002595.2 Chlamydomonas reinhardtii | reverse complement strand
CACACCAAGAATAACATAACAAACACAGGCGCAGTGCATCGCATAGGACCCGGCGCCGGCGAGGTGACTGCAACACACTAACGCCGCATGCAGCAGTTGGTGGGCGTTTGTGGAACTAAAGTGGGCCGATGCGGCGGCAGTTGGGCATATGTGGGTTTTCATTCGCGCGCGCCTGCCACTCGCACTGCATGCACATTTTGGCTGCGATGCTGCAGGCGCAGCCCAGCTGGATCAGTCGCGGCAGCATAGCGCGGCTGGGCAGCAGGCGGGGCAAGGCGACCGCTGCCCCGAGCGGTTTCCGGCTGGTTTTGCAACGGCGCGCGGCTAGTAATGGTGCAGCAAGTATATAAGCAATGTATAAAATGTATAAACATGTAATGATACGCTAGCCAACATGTTTGGACACGTCACAGCTGATGCCACCACCAGCGATAAGCACTAGCGCTCATCATGGGGGCGGCCGGCACAAACACTGGCCTGGCAGCTAGCTTGGCGCGCGGTGGCGGCCGCCGGTGGCGCCCATTTGTAGGGGGCGGCAGCGCGCGGCTCCCGCAGCCCGGCGGGCGCGGGATGGCCGCGCGCCGCGCGAGCTGGCGCCGCGCGGAGCCGGCGCCCGGATCCGGGGAGCCAGCGGCTGGATCGCGGCGGTTGGGCGGGCTCTCGCGCTGGGTCGCGCGGCGCGCGCGCGGGGCAGCGCCAGGGCCTAGAAGAGCGTGCTGGCTTTCGGGCGGCCCGGCCAGGCGCGCAACCAGGCGCGCGGCGGCGGCGCCATCCGAAAGTAACCCAAAAAATCTAACGGGGCATATAAGAGCGGGGGCAATAATAATAATAATAATAATAATAATAATAATAATAATAATAATAATAATAATAATAATAATAATAATAATAATAATAATAATAATAATAATAATAATAATAATAATAATAAGACCAAGGTCCCGCGTGCCTTAAGGGAGTCCCATCGAGGGTAACCCTACCGTATCTCTGTGGGACCTTGGCACGAGGCTCCCCACGCATCCACCTTCACTCAGTCCATAGGAACCAAAGTTCTGGACCTATCGGCCTACCAACTCTCCAAATTCGGCCATCGTGAAGTTTCCACGTTGCAACAATGGGATCCGAACCCAGAGAGTCGCTACAACGCTTCCGTCAGTACCGCGGACTCCATACTGGAATACTGACTTGGTTCCCCGGGCAGAATCCGAACCTGCATCTATACTTGTCAGCCTCAACCCGGCCGAATCCGTGAATCGAACCTGGGTCTGCCATGTGACAGCGGCATGCTCTACCAATTGAGCTACCGGGGAGGCCCCTCACCCGACTGCTGGGACGGGGACGCATACGACTGCAGTTCTCTCGCCGGCTTGTTCTGCAGCCCGGCTGCCGTGAAGGTGCGGTGGAGCCAGGGGTCCAGAGCCACCGGGTTATTGTGGAAATGCTGCGCCGCCGTGGTGGTCAGCTGCGCCGCTGCACGCTGCCACTCCGCCTCCCGCTCCGCCAGCCGCGACTGTGCCGCCGGCTGGGGCCCCAAGTCCCCCGCCTGCTGTGTTGGCGCCGGGCACGGCATGGCTGCTGGGCGGGCCGGAGCCAGAGGGGCGGCCGGGTTGGCCGCGGTGATGGCCCGCCGCACGTCCTGCACCTTGTAGTCCGCTAAGCTGACACCCGCAATCCGGCAGTGCTCCGGGTGCACCACCACCCCAGCCTCCGGCGCCAGGAAGTACGGCGCCCGAGGCCACGCCCCCGCCCGGTCCCCTGGTGATGCTGCATCGTACGCCGCCCGCTCTTCAAAGGTCCACAGGTGCCGCGGCTTGCGATGCTGTAGCACACAGGCAGGCTGCCACGCCCCATCCATCGCCAGGGGCAGCACGCCAGGCCCAGGCTCCTTCTCTTTTCTTCTCTTCTTGCCCTGTCAGGGTTCTGGTCTTGGGGACCAGGCTGCTTTCAGGCAGCAGGGGGGCAGCGCGTCTGCCCCTGTTCAACCTTGTAAGGATGATTCCTCAAAAAACAAAAATCCGGATGACCCACAGGGGTGGTGAGGCGGTGCTGCCCTGCGGTAAGCCGTTCAGCACTGGGAAGGCGTCAGAGAGCATCCCGTTCACACACACGCGGGCAGAGCCGTTGGCAGTGAGCAGGCGGATCCAGCGCAGCATGCGCGGCCCAAACCCCAGTCCCTCCGCGGACGCATACAGCCACTGCCGGTGCACCCGGTCATACGCCTTTTCAATGTCCAAGAAGTACAGCGCACCACCCTGCCGTGGCGTGCCGTCCGTGCCCACATCCAGGCGCATCCATTCGATCAGGCCTTGGAGGTACAGCGCGTTGTCTCCAATCCAGCGGCCGGTGATGAACGCAGTCTGCAGCTCATCCACAACTGCATCCAGGGCGGGCTGCAGGCAGGCGCTGACGGCCTTGGACACCATCTTGAAGTCGCAGTTGAGCAGCGTGATGGGCCAGTAGGACGCCAGCTCGGCGCGGTCCAGGCTTTTGCCCTTGTAGATGAGCGTGATGATGCCCTCCCGCCAGGAGGCGGGCAGCGCCGCCGCCATTCCACCGCCATCGTGGGCGTCTGCAGCGGCAGCAAAGGCAGCGGCAGCAGCAGCACACAAGCGCGGACCCAGCAGCGCCCAGAAAACCTTGTACACCTCGTACGGGACCCCGTCCGACCCAGGCGCTTTACCATTGGCGGAGGGCGTGCGCAGTGCCCCTTGCTCCACCTGCCGCCGCAGAAAGGACGTCAGTGGCTGCATCTGGATGACAGGGGTGGTGAGGCGGTGCTGCCCTGCGGCAAGCCGTTCAGCACTGGGAAGGCGTCAGAGAGCATCCCGTTCACACACACGTGGGCAGAGCCGTTGGCAGTGAGCAGGCGGATCCAGCGCAGCATGCGCGGCCCAAACCCAAGTCCCTCCACGGACGCATACAGCCACTGCCGGTGCACCCGGTCATACGCCTTTTGAATGTCCAAGAAGTACAGCGCAGTCTAGTGAGAAGGTGAGTTGCACCCCCAGGTATTTGTAGGGTTTTGTGGGCGGGTAGTACGGTACAGTGGTGTTGCCAATTCGTAGCTTGTTAGTCAGTTCACGGTGCATCGCGTTCAGCGTGCCTTGGCCGGTGGGTCCGTCAAGGGTCGGGGTGGACCGGGACTTGTTGTGCCAGATGGCGGTAGTTGCGCACTTGGTGTGATTGACTCGCAGGCTTGCCCAGTCTGCGTAGTCCGAGATTTTGTCACATTGGATCTGCAGGTCTTCCAGCGTTGTGGTCAGGGCCGCCAAGTCGTCAGCGTACGCGGCGGCGCTGCAGTGGTACCGTGCATTGTCTTCCGGGCTGAGGCATCCGTAGCGGTAGCCCCGCCCACCTGCGTGGAGCCACCGCACAAGCGGTTCCATGAACAAGATAAACAGTACAGGTGACAGGGTGTCGCCTGGCACCGTGCCACGTTCTATTGGGATGGCGGATGTGCATCCATGTTCAGTACGAATGCGGGTGGTGGCGTGCGCGTATAGGTTGCGGACTGCGTGTATCAGGTCGTCGGGCAGGCCCAGATCAAACATAATCTGGAGTAGCCTGTCCTGATCGATTGTGTTAAACGCAGAGCTGTAGTCGACATATAATGCGTATACGTCTTTCCCATACAGGGCAGCGTCCTCCAGTACATGCACAAGGTTCAGTATCTGCCGTTCCGTGTTGCAATAGGCCCGGGAGCCCTCCTGTGATTCGCTGAACAGCTGGAGTGGGCCTGCCAGTTCGCCGATGCCCAGGGTGAGCATAGAGGTGTACAGTTTATAGCAAGTGTTGGCTAGAGTGATGGGCCTCTTGTTCTTGATGTCAAGAGCGTCCCCAGGTTTTGGGAGCAGGACCGTGTCCGAAGTGGCCCAGGACTCCGGGATTGTGGACTTGATGTACATGATCTTCAGTGTGTTGTGTAGGGCTCGCTTCATGCCGTGAGGCAAGATGCGGAGCAGCTCGTTCGGAATGCCGTCTGGGCCCGTGGCTTTGTTACAAGAGAGGTGGGCGATACAGTGATCGACCACGGCAGAGGTTGCTTAACGATAAGTTGGTGTGTAACGTCAGTTCAGACCCGAGTTCGATCCTCCCCAAATTCGGTACAGGGGAAACCTCCGTGCGTATTCAAATCACGCACAGGCGCTCCGCAGGGACCGCACGGCTCTTCAGTCGTGTCCTTGTCATCCGTGGCTAACGTCAGATAAGAGAGTGGTCGTGAAGTGCCGGCAAAGGCGCCGGACTCTGGAGCGATCCAGAGTTTCAGTTGAGATGTTGCCCGACAGTCAGCATTACCTGATCCCCCGATCTCAGGTACCGAAAGCCGTGAGGGTAGATCATCCGAGCTGAACATGGATAGGACACCAGGGGCTTAATCCACCCCGCTCCCACCGGTGGGCAGGACCGGCAAATGATAAGGTGGTCGTGGTGACTTCCCGCCTTCTCTCGAACTGGGTTGAGAGATGATCAGCGAAGGCGTTGCCCCGTTAATACATGCTAGGCCCTATGGGCCAGCGTTGGGATTATTATTATTATTATGGGCGATACAGTGGTCAAAGTTGGCGGGGTCTGCCATGCTAGAAAGCATGGAGTGTGCTTCCGGGTGCCTGTTACGCTCAAGCGTAAAGGCATCCGTTGTGTTAGGTAGTTCAAACGGGTACCCACGCGTTGCGCCGGGCGACAGGCGGTATTCACCTGTGCGGGGCCCTCGTGGGGGGGCTGACAGTTTGCGGAAGTGGCCTTCCAGGGCGGTTAGAATGCTGGGAGGGTCGGTTACCACCTCGCCTGTTTCAGGATTGCGGGCCGCGGGGAGGCCCCGTTCAGTTGCTTGTTTCTGAAAGATGTGTTTGTGCCCTTGCGCAGGCCTGGTGGTGAGCGTGTGCTGGAGGGCAGCGGCAGCAGCTTCACGCTGCACTTTGGCTCGGTCCGCCACCAACTGGCGGTGTTGGGCTTGGCAGTCCTTTATCTGACCTCGTATGGTGGCAGCCTCTCCTTCCGTTGTTGTGTCTGGCGCTGCACCGCCGGCTGTCAGGTTAGTGAGGGTTTGCTTGAGTTCCACCTCCTTGTCCCACAGTGGTTTAAGATGTCGGGCAGCTGACCGGGAAAGATGGTGTAGATGGTGCTTCCCAGTGTGTGGCGGTTTTAGTGTGCACTCTTCAAGTAGGCAGGTGAGGCCGTCTTCAAGAGCCTTGCCAAACCGCTCAGCTAGCTGGTTCACGTCGGTTTGTTGTACAATTCTGTTGTGCGCCAAGTCCCATTGCATTGTATTTGCCGGGTAGGTGGTTGGGTTTTTAGTGTGCTGTTTTAGAGCGTTGTCAATCACCTGCACCACGCCCTTGCTGGCATTGTGCAGGTCTGCCATGGCCTCGACCATTATGTCCTCCAAGTAGACGGCAGCGGCGGCCAGCTGCTTCTTGGTGATTGGAAGCGTCACACGAGACCAGCGTGGGCTGTCTTCAGGTGTTGTTGCTGGTGACGCTGTGGGCTGCGGTGCTTCCCATAGGTGCAGCACGTCAGCAGGCAGTTTTACGTGTACAGGGTTATGGTCAAAGTTACCCGCGACTGTACTTACGTACGTGCTCGTGTGGGCTGGGGCACGCGGTGAGCGTTGTCGTGCACATGAGTATGTCATCTATGCGGCTGCGGTGCATTGTGACACCATGTTGTGTTTGTTCATAGGACCATTCGGCCGCTGTGGTAGCTGTGGTCATGGTGCCTCGTGCGGGTAATAAACCAGTTTGTGCCAGAAAGCGTTGGTGTAGTCGATCAGCAGAGTCAAGCGGCCCTGTGCGATCTGCAGCATTAGCTACAGCATTGAAGTCTCCCGCCACCACGTGGGCGTGGGTGTACAGCCACGCGCTGGCGCCAGCGGGGCTGCCTGCCCGGCTGGCGGCCGCGGCCGGCCACGTGCGGAGCGCGGGCGTGGAGCAGCATCCGCCGCAGCCAGCCACTCAGCCGCCAGCGGCTCCGCCGCAGTGGCGGGTTAGCCTGGACCAGCTGTGGGTGGCTTTTTATTTTTTGAGGAATCATCCTGGATTGAATGGAAGCAGACGCGCTGCCCCCCAACTGCATCACCTGTGCAGGCCCCCTAGGTTTCCTTTTGGGCGGCGTATCTTTCCAGGCGCTGGCTGTAAGCAGTCACAAAACGCATCCCAGGATGACAGGATCGCTTACATTCCCCCCCTTAGAAGGGTGCGTCCTCGAACCCATTTTTGCTGGCGGCGGTCAGCGGGTTAAGCACTCAGCGCGTACAAGGGCTTGCCATTGTTTAAGCTCGGTGCGTGACTGTGAGATAAGCGCGCTTGGCGCGGATCGACCTTGCGACCTCGGAGGCCGTATCGCACGTGTGCTCTATTCGGTCTCGATATAGCAGCTTGCAAGTTATTTGACATGGTCAGGATGCGACATGTGGATATGTGAATTGCGACATACGACATTGCGACATAATGCACATACTGCCCAAACGCATCCAAACCTGCCAAACATATTGTGCATGCATTCAATATGCCTCTGGTAAGCGTGGAACGCCGTGGCACACAACAAAACGTGTCTCGGTTGCCACAGTGGTGGTGGCGTGGCGTAGGGTGCGGCCAGTGGGAGGAGCTTGTGGCTACGCTAGCGCAATACACCGCCGCAAAGCTGGGAGATGTTACTTAAATGGGCTCCAGGACGCGTAGCTATGCAAATGTGGGCGAGTCTTTGTATGTCGCAATGTTGTATGTCGCATTTCACATGTCGACATGTCGCAACCTGACCATGTCAAATAATGTGCACACAGCCATACCAATTTTAAGCAGTCACAAAACGCATCCCAGGATGACAGGATTGCTTACACTGGCATGGCGTATTATCGTCATCAGCTTACCTGGCGCCCATGTGTACTAGCTCTGGCTGGAGTCGCAGCGCCTGCACTCTGGGAAAACAAAGTTACCGGACAATCCAAAAGCTACCAGACATACCGGACAAGTGCCGCACCCTACCGGACAATGCTTGAAACCTACCGGACAATAGTCCCCGGCGCCCCTTACCGGACAATGCAGGCCACGATTTCCCAAATCTTACCGGACAATCAGCACCAGCCACAAGCCGGATCAACTGTACCATACATCCTGCTGTTGTTTGTGTACTGTATTAACTAGTTTTGTGTTATAACCAAGTCTGTTATCTAACCCCACCCCTGGAACGGCATGGAGGTTAGTTCATTCACTGGAATTCTTTCGTGTGGGCGTCTGCTGCATGGGCATTTCGTGAGCCTGACTTCAAGCAGCGGCCCATAGACATAGCATGCTAACTTTCATCAATGTACTAGCGTACTTATACTCAATACACTGCATTTTGTCTCAGAATGAGCTCAGCTCGCTGTTCCAGCAGCTGTTCCACTTATGTTGCTCTCCCTCGCTCTGCTCCCCCTTGCAAATTTGCGTTTTGAGCACAAATTAAGGCTAGTTCAAATGCCAGGAGCTGCTTTGCTGGCTTGGGACGCAAATCCTTGCGCTGCTGACAGCTCGTTGACCAGCTCGGTGACGCTGCTGCTCAGACGTCAGCTGAGGCCAGCTATTACGTGAGAGCAACGACTATGCCTCATAGTCTATCAGCTGTGCTTCAATGTTCAACTGAGGAGTCTCGGTCGCTGGCCTCAATCAACAACACCATTCAACATCGCGTTCAGTCAACACCGCCCTCGCCCGGCACGCCATAGTCCACAGGTTAGTCCGCAGGTTAGTCCACAAGTTAGTCAGCAAGTTGGTCCGCAGGTTGACGATGTGATGCGTTGAACCTAGTGGTACCTTGCAATCCAGTGTGCACAGTGTTCAGCTTCTCGCGCTGTGTTGGGGTTGTCTTGTGGGAGCCCCGGCCTACAACACGTGACTGTCTGCTGCCTCCCTTACTAGCGCTGAAGGTGTGCTTACGGCACGGTACCTTAACCCCGTCTCACACACACCCTGCCCCGCCACAGCTTGCCAACCCCTGTTGTCCCCTCTGGACCATATGGCTGGCCGGCCCGCCGCTACACCTCCAGCATTGTGCTCAGCAACGGTATGGTACGGTGAACATGTGGGCGCACACACATGTACATGTACATGTACAGACGCGCCTTATGTGATAGGCCCCGTGCACTGCCAAGCACTCTGTCCGTGGCTGGCCTTGACGTGCATTGGCACCTGCTGCCCACCTTGTGGCAGACGATTGACTGGGTGTGCCTATGTGTGTGCACGCGTTCGTGCAGGCGCAGCCGGTGGAAGCAGAGCTACATACAGGAGCGTGACACCAGCTGTCTGTCGCTAGAGGTGGAGGCGGGCGCGGCGGTGCCATTCACGCAAGATTTACGAGTGAGTGTCCGTATCTATCAGCTTTGCTTCAATGTTTGTCTTCTCGGTTGTGTTAATGGGAGATGGGTTTAGGGAGTTGCCATAGGTGCAGGGCCGTAGGCGGCTTAGGTTAAGTTCACCCTCGCACACTGTGTGTGTGTGTGTGGGGGGGGGGGGGGGCCTTCAACAAATGACTGTTTGCTGCCTACCTGCCTGCCTGTAAGGTGTTGCCTACCTTGCCAAGACCTTGACCCCGTGTCACATACCCACCCGCTGCCCTGTCCCGCCACACCTTGGCGCCCACCCCTGCCATTTCCCGTCCCCCAGACTGCTGGCTGACTGCAACTTCGTTCACCTTCACCAGCAACGGTGAGTGTCCGCTACACATGTTGGCTCACACAGACACTGTCTTTGTGCTTCGTTGTGTGTGTTGGTGGGAGTTGGCAGGGTAAGTCAGTGTGAAGCATGACGGAGATGCTGAGGTGGCTGTAAGGTGGTTCCCTGGCAACCCTGCGTGCACAGTGCTCTTGTCTCTTGTACTCTGCCTCCCTGACTTGGGCCGCAATGTCTCTGCCGTTTGTGGAGAAGAGTGACTAGCTGTAACGTATATGTGTGGCCGCGTGCACGCAGGTGCAACCAGGCAACACAGCCAACAAGCAGGCAGTGGAGGCGCAACTAAGGATCCAGCATGGGCAGCAGCTGGTCCAGCACTAGAGGTGGAGGCGGGCATGATGGTGCCAATGACGGAGATTGGTGTGGAACGGAGGTGGGCATCAAGGTTGTCGGATGCGTTGTATCCAGCAGACACGCAAGTGATGGGGCTAGTCATTGTTGCACATTAGAGTTTGCACGCATATATTTAATGTAGATATCATATAACAGGTTTGATGTAGTGTTGCATGAGCGTATGAACTTGTCAACGATCGAGGAGCAGGTGGCCTCAGGTGCGGCTAGATGGATCCCGGAGGATGACGCAGTATTGGGTGGTGTGCAGTGTGCTTTATTGGGTGTGAGGCTTCCAAACGGAAAGATGCTAAACTTTCCTGTGAAAGGGCTTCATATGCCTAAAAGGGCTTCACTTGCCAGTAAGGACTTCATTCCCCGTGAGTGTGCGGCAAAGCCGAAGGGCGGACGCAAGGGGGGCAAGGTGGAGGAGGAGGAGGTGTACGATGGGGGTGAAAGTGGCACAAGTAGGGAGGAAAGTGGCAGCGACTGAGCTACTGAGCGAGGTGACTGGCGTGGCATGGATTGGGTACGGCTGGCTACCGGACATTGGTGCACTACCTTACCGGACAATGCTTGAAACCCACCGGACAATGCTTGAAACCTACCGGACAATTGTGCACTACCCTACCGGGCATTGGTGCACTACCTTACCGGACATTGCTTGAAACCTACCAGACAATGCCTGAAAGCTACCGGACAATGCTTGAAATCTACCGGACAATCATGCACCACCCTACGTACCGGACATTGGTGCGCGACCTTACCGGACAATGCCTGAAAGCTACCGGACTCTACTTTACCGGACAAATTGTCCTGTTATTAAATCGCATTGTCCGGTAACCGATTAGCCTGAATGTCCGGTAACAGATGACCGTATTGTCCGGTAAGATTAGGGGTGGGTTTTCCCAGAGTGCTGGGCGGCTGTGGGACTTCCTGCACAGCGCGTGCTTGCGGCTTTCTTCTATGTCTTGCAGCGGGCTGGACCCCGCTAAGTCAGCGCCACATCTGGCCCATTTAGTGTTTCCTCAGCAGGCTTTCCTGGGGTGCTGCTTAAGCAACCGACTTGTGGGGGTGGGGTGGGTTATGGCGGGGCGAGTGCTGGTAGCGCTGGTGTTTTCGTTTCTGGCGCGCGGTGGTGTGTTTTCAGGTGGTGGTGTTTCTTGCGGTCAGGCTTTGTTGTAGGTTGGTGCTCGGGTTAGGTCTGGCGGTTGTTTAGGAAACCCCTCCCGGGGGGCGGGGGGGCCAGCCTCCTGCTCTGTCTGCGGGGTCGGGATGGGGTGGCTGGGGTGGGTTGGATGTGGGTGGACGTTGGCGTTTTTCGGGGTTTTTCCTTTCAGCTTTCTTCGCTTCTCTTTTCTTCTTGCCCTGTCGGGGTTCTGGTCTGCGGGACCAGGCTGTTTTCGGGTCTCTGTGCCCAGCAGTAGGGGGGAGCGTGTCTGCCCCTAGTCAACGCTGTAAGGACAAAGGCAAGAAGCCTAAAAAAAATGCTGCTGCGGCCACAACTGCCGCAATGCGGCGGCCGCGCAGGAGCAGCTGCCTTTTGTTTTGAGGCTTGCCTTTTTTTTAAAGTCATCCTTACAAGGTTGCGGTGGTAGACGCACTACCACCCTGGATCATATCACAGAACCTCGATAGGGCCAGAAATCAGAGAAGAGAAGAGAAGTTTTTGTTCCACCACAAACCTACTGGAAACCTCAACAGCCAGGTGACACCGCACACCTACTGGAGTTCTCAACAGCTAGGTGACAACTACAGCCACTGCCATGACCACACAGATCATCTAGAGCTCTCCAGTTGACAGGCCCAGAGCTCCACTTGAATCTTGGATCTTGAACTTGAAAGCTCTCCAGTTGCAGGCCCAGAGCTCCAGCCTTGTACCCCAGAGACTCCCTGCACCACAGGGGGGGTCTACACACCACCAAGGTGTGGATGGGTTTTGGTAAACCAGGGCCCTTCCTGGTGGGGTGACCGGGATTCGAACCCAGGATCTCTCAAAGCCTTAACGAAAATCGGCTTGAGTGTCTTAACCATTTAGACGACCCCCCCAAAGCCTGGTGCGGCTGAGGCGGCAGCGGCGGCGGTGGAGGCGGCGGCGGCTGCGGCGGCGACGCGTGGGCAGCAAGCCACGGGGGCAGCACAGCACCCTGCGGACCGCGGTGCTGCGCCCACTTATGCTTGGGGGGGCGTCGCTGCCGGCATCTGCCGCAACACGGCGGTCACACAGGAGCTGCTGCTGGGTGCGGCTGCGGTGGCGGCGGCACGCGGCGGCCGCTGCGGCGACGCGTGGGCAGTAAGCCGCGGGGGCAGCACACGGGTGGAGCGTCCGCGCTACTGTGGAGCACGCTGCGGGCCACGTTAGTTCATGCACGCCGTCTGGTGTGCCTACTGGTCCAGTGAGCCCGCTCAGCAGACTTCGGCGCATGCATGTGATCCCGGAGGTGGCTGGTGAACTGTGCAAGGTGATGCAACTGCGCTTCACTGCCGCCACACTCACCCCTGAAACCCTGTCGGCCCTCCCTACCCAGCTCCTTACGGCACAGCTGAAGGCAGCCAAGCTGGAGCGTTTTGTGGAGATGTGGACAGCAGGCGGTGCGCTTTGCTAAGTGGTGGAAGTGGGGGAAGGGCCGCCGCAACTGCATTTGCGACTGACACTTTCGTCTCCTGTGCAGGCGCCTCAGCGACTGTCGGGCGTCTTTGTTTTGCAGGCGTTTTTTCATGGTGGGGCGCCTATCTTCAGCTCCCGTCCTGGTCTTCCACGTGCGTTTTTATGATGGAGCGCCTGTCTTCAGCTCGAGTACTTGGGTCTACCTTCTGGCAGCCAGCCCCCGTCATTGGTTCTGGTTTCCTTGGTGGTCCGGCGGTCTTGGTTCTCGGTTTCCTGTTCTCTGCCTGGTTCTGTAGGGAGGGGGGTGGCGGCGTGTTGGCAGGTAGCCCTGGCTTTGTTTCGTGTGGGTTCCTGTAGGCGCTGTCGTGATGGTGTGCCCCGCTGAGGGATTGGTGTGGTGTGCCCTCGCTGAGGGTTTGGTGTGGTGGGGCAAAGCCCCCTTAGTGGCGCCTAAGTGGGTCTAGGCAGCTGCGGTTTGTTTGTTGGGGGTGTTGTTTCGGCTTCTGGGCAGCCTAGGGCTGCCGTTTTTGTGGTTAGGTGGTGTTTCGGTTTCCTAGGTGGTGAGCAGGTGGTCTCTCCTTTTCTTCTCTTCTCTTTCTTCTCTTGCCCTGTTGGGGTTCTGGTCTGCGGGACCAGGCTGTCTTCGGGTCTCTGTGCCCAGCAGTAGGGGGGAGCGTGTCTGCCCCTGGTCAACTCTGTAAGGATGAAGCCTCAAAAAAAGACAGCTGTCGCGTCATTCTGCCGGCACTGCATTTCACCGGCACGAGCGTGTATAGCCTAGGGTTTCGTGTCGCGTGTGTGATTGCGTGTGGACCTTAGCAGCTAAGACTGCTGTGAATCGCCTACTTGGTACAGGATTAACCTTGCTTGCTATTGGCCTGAGAGAAAGGTGCAAGTGAGAAGCTGCCGTACAGTTGGTCGGCACACGTAGCGGGCAGTACCGCCTGTGAGCAGCACTGTCCGCTGTTACTCCATATTGGCTTTACAACGACTAATGT
Organism: Chlamydomonas reinhardtii; assembly: GCF_000002595.2. NCBI lineage: Eukaryota > Viridiplantae > Chlorophyta > Chlorophyceae > Chlamydomonadales > Chlamydomonadaceae > Chlamydomonas > Chlamydomonas reinhardtii. Next base: position 3,050,802 of record NC_057010.1, on the reverse strand, counting down.
GTAGTTCTTGTGACTCGTTGAGAGCAGACTGATCACCTGCGGGAGCGAGAACGCCAAGGCGTGTTCAGCGGCAGGCAAGACTAGCGTTCGGACCAGCTAGCAATCAGAGGGCATGCCCAGTGAGAACCACCGGGGTACGTATCTCACAACTTGGGGACTGCGACGGCAGTCCATTGTCCCAGCAACCCGCACTCGCGTATTCCTCCAGCAGTGTAGTGTCCTCGCCTGGCCCGCTGGGTTATGTCTATGCCTAGCCTGGTTTAACACAGGTGGCCAGAGTGCATGCGCAACCCCGGGATGGTGGCGGGACAGGTGGCGGAGACACTCATAACCAGCAGAATGACACGACATACAGTTGGCGAGTGGGGGCGAACCCATCAGCGCCGCCGCCATGTTGCCCTCGTCCAGTCGTCCTCCATCGCATCCCCTCAAGCCACCGCGGTCCTGTTGGGTGCTTGCCTTTCTGGCCTCTTCTCTGTAGCGTCCACATTGAAGCCTAAAAAAACACATTGGAAGAAATCCACCCCCACCACCGCGGCGGCGTTTTTCTTTCATGCAGATGTTAAAGGAGTGGCCAAGGAAACACAGAGAAGCAAGCGGCAAGCCGCTCAAAGTTTCCAATTCTTTGAGGAGTAGGAAACCCGCACCAAAGCCATCCCAAACAAGACGGGTTGAAGCCCAGACCTCAGGGGCTGGCGCCACCCTACCCTCAAGCCGACGCAAACCCAAAACTACCCAAGGCCGAAGGCATGAAAACTTGTTCATAACTACCCCAACCCCTGGACATTGCCGGAATCTGTTTGAGCAGGCAGAGCGAACCAGGTATTAGATGAACCGCCATACTACCGTACCATGCTGCAGCCGCATGCTCTGCACTCCAGCGGATTGCTACATTAGACACCGGGTGGCTGCTCAGCCTGCAGGCCAGCGCCGTGTTTTGGTTGGCTCCACGCTAACTTGCTTAATGTGCATTAATAATTTAGCCAACATCACCCTCAAGTTCAGAATACATACCACAAGCTTCGATTTTAGCCTTGCTTCTATCACCACCAGCAATTTACGGTATTCACTCTGCTCATCAGTTTAAGCTAGCAACAGTCCCCAATGGAGGAAAAACGGTTATTTGCATCCTCGGCATCAGATGATGACACAGCTACAATGCTCTGCATGCCCCTTCACCCCTGTGCCACGTCAAAGTATAACATCAAATGTGCAGTACATCGTGCCAATCCTCCAGCCAGTCTGAGCACCAACAGCGCTAGATAGTAGTAGGCAGTGCAGCAGTGGTACCACAAGTGTCCACGGAAAAGTGATTCTTTACTGTATACCTATCCTGGTGTAGTTCAAAGCTGTAAGGCCTCTTTCGCTGTTGTAGGTAGCGTCAAGCTAAACCAAGATACAGCAGGCATCTTCACTACCGCCCTGGCATCATGGCGTATCATACATCACTGGCGCCACTGATGCGGCGGCGACGCAGGATAGTGCTCAACCCTGGCAGGTTGACTGGGGTGCCTCCGACCCCTCCATCCATGCTGGCCGTGTGTGACCTGTCCCCCTCGCCCCCTTCCGTGCCACCATGCGCACGGACGGCCATCCTGGTAACCCCGTCACCCCCCTCACTGCTCTCCTGCCGCGTCAGGGCACGCCGTATGGCCCCAAAGTAGCTGCTATTGTTGGTTGCATCACGTGAGTCTGAGCGCTTGACGCTGTGGCCCTCATCACGGCTGGGGATGCTCAGGTGGCTGTTGCGCCCTTGCGCTGCTCCCAGCAGTCCCGTGCCAATGCGCCCCAGGGTGGGTCCGCTCACCACCTCAATGCCGCCAGCCGTGCTTGCAGGCGATGCCTCTCCTTGCTTGCCCAGCACCCCCACCAGCGGGATGTTGACAGCGGATGGCTTCTTGCGGGACCTGCAGGACAGAACCGGGGGTTTACTGCATCCTGTGCCAGCAACCCACGGGACACCCATATGCACTCCCTCATGCATCCGTTTCCCATCCTACACAAGCTACTCATGTACACAGCAGGCTACTCATGTACACAGCAGGCTAATAACATGGGCTATTATCTCACTTGGCTCGGCGGTCGCGTGTTAACAGCAGATTAGTGGCGTGACCCCCATTCTCATTGTGGTTTGCAAATGCTTTCAACTCGTCCACAGCTTTCATAAGCTCAATCTTCGTTTTCAATAAGCGCACGAAAATGCGCAGTGAAATGACCTTGCTCATGGTCTCCGAGAAGTTTGATATGGTGAGCAAGCCCTCATCCTGAGGAGAGTGGGGCGTGCACGGGTGTAATTGGGTGGGGTTGGTGATGGTGGTTGGTGATGGCGGATGGTTGGGTGCCAAGCCACGGCCAGCATCTGCCAAGCAGGGTAGGCTGCAAGAGTGCAAGGGTCCACGACAAAGTGCCAGGACTCAAAGAAGTAACAGGTGCAGTCCACAAGTTAGCAAGGTTAAATGAGCATGTACCCACCTTGGCGGAGGTGATGAAGTTATCCAAAATGACAGCAATCACAAGATTCAGCATCACAAAATTTGCCAACATGATGAAGCTGCGGACATCATGGTGTTTGGGGGTCAAGGCAAGTCAGGATGGGAATGAGCCAAACAGCCAACGCAGCCCACTACAACGTGTAACAGGTGGGCCGACATCTGCAGTCCCTGCACACATCCCAGGCAGAGCGTCAGTCATTCACTAACACACCTGCAGAAGAAGAGGGCTGCCACCAGCGCCTGGCCACTAGTTTTGCACTGGAACTGAAAGCTGTCACAGCCCGAGGCCTGGGCCATGACGGCGCTCCAGCCGTCACCAGTGAACACCTGAGTGAGGGTGGCAACCTGAGTCAGTCGTTGCAGATTGAGATGGCCTTGTTGATTGTAAAGTAGCATGTGGAAGGTAAGGCAATAAGGAAATTACGCCTTCTCTTATCTTCTCCACTGCCCACCCAGCCCAGGCGCTATAGGGCACGTTGCTGCAACACGCATGACCAGTAATTGGGGTGAGAGGCAGAGCACCGAAGGGAATGGAGGGTGTGCAGCTAACCGAGCTTCCATATGTGCCGCCTTCGCCCCCTCCCCATCCCGCACCGCTGCCACAGCCTACGGTGCAGTGCAGCGGCATGCAGTGCAGTGCGGCCGGCACGCCTTGAGGTGCTCCTTGGCTTGGGTTGTTTGGCTCTCTTGCGTGTAAGGCCCTCCTCGCCGGCAAACATGTTGGGTTAGAGGCGGAGGATATGGCCAGGCACTACACACGCCCCACCCTCGAAGACACCCTCGCTCGGTGCCACCAGCGCTATGGGCCTCCCTGGAGATGAGGTACATATCTCTGATGGTTTGCAAGGCCCTCCTTCCACTTACTTCATCTCTCCTGTCCCACCGTTGACCCCCCCCCCCCCCGCTGATACATTGACAGCCACCACCCATTACTGCGCGGCTGGTATGCGCAGAATAACAGGACTGTCCGACCGCAGGCTCAAATGATCTTAAGCGGCTGAAGTTTGAACATTGTATGGAGGCCGAAGGGCGTGTTCACATCCTGGGGAGCACTCGCGGGTGCTTATCTGGTCCGTCCAACCATTGCACGGCCGGCGATTTAGTATGGCATATCCCTTGCTTGGCCGTACGTACGGCATGTCATTGATGCCGTCTGCTGGGCAGGAGGCAGGGCACCAGAGTATGTGGTGTAGCCTCTTACCTGGAATAGTACCACAAGTGAGGCCCCAAAGTTGTTGAAGTTGCTGTCAGTACCGCCTTCGAATGGATTCCCAGGGGTGCCAAACAGGTTCATACCCAGAACCTGCATTATTGCAGAGATTGCCAATATTGTGTCAGGTGCTTTGAGGGAGCACGCAGATGCCGTACCCCGAGAATGAATGGATTTTTGCAACCAGCCATGAGTCCCTAAATGAGGTGTAACATGGTGGATCCCCGTACGTACCGCGTAGATGAACATGAGCAGAAACAGCAAACTCCCAACGTTTACAATGGCTGGCAGCGACGAAATGAGCGTGTTGAACAGCGTACGAAGGCCACGTGCATTCTTGATGAGTTTGAACATGCGGCCTGTTGTGGAATTGAGAGTTCTGAGGTGTTCAGTACAAGGAAACACCCAATTGTACACAGCCGGGATGCATATTCAACATCCCGCCCAGCTGCCGCCAGTAGTGTGAGCACCAGCTCAATTTGATGTGGTGGCACAGTGTACGTATGCTTTCATACATGGGAAGGCTCGCCTAAGTGATTGCTGACACCAGCTGTCCTGTCTACTAGCTAGCAGCTCACCAATGCGCATGATGCGGAACACCGTCATGACACCTGTGCCTGCCCCCAGCGGCACCACTAATGACAGCAGGTCGGGAATGGAGGTGATGACAATGAACAAATCAAGCTTGTTCCAGTTGTCCTGTAGGCGGTGGGTTTTCATGCAGTATGTAGTGTTCCCAGAAAAGTCAAGGATCCTGGCTTTGAAGCTTAGACCCGGCAATACCATGAATGCTCGCTCTGCACTCACGCCTGTCACCCACTTCCTAGCATGACTCGCTCCCTCGCCTTGCTGACCCTCCAATCTGCCTGGCGGCGCACAGCAGATCCATGTAAAGCCACATCACTGCCTCCACCCTGGGACTCTGGAGCCGCACCTACCTTGATGTAGACTCGCGGTCCCATGGCCATGTTCTTGACCACCGCTTCAAATATGAACACCAGTGTAAAGGCCGCATTGAAGAAGGCCAGCGTGTCCTCAAACGTTGGCGTGCTGCCCTCGTGGGGGAGCGCCTGCAGGAGGCGGCGGATGGAGCAAGCAAACCAGTGGTATGTATGTGTGCGAAACATAAAGTGCGCAGTGACTGCATGTGTGTTTGCAGACGAACACCACGACACAACTCGCATGCATGCCTTCCCCCTGTTCCACCACATCTGCTCCACCACATCTGCATCCCACCCAGCCACGCACGCACGCACCATGACGAGCACGTTGGCCATGATGATGCTCATGATGAAATTGTCGAAGTACGGTGAGGAGGCAATGCCATAGCAGCGCGCACGCAATGGGTTCTTAGGCACAGGGATGGTGCGCCAGATGTCCTTCTGTGGCCGTGCCGTGAACTGCAGCAATTTCATCCATTCGCGCATGGATTTGTCGGCTAGCATGCCCTCCTCCTTCATCATCAGCTGGCTATAGTAGTCAATGATAACCTGGGTGAATGGGAAGAAGAACAGCAGGTGTACTCAACACCGAGTCGGCAAGGGATAGCCAGCTGTCCGTAATGGCCTGAGATCATGATAAACAGCATGAGCGAATGCTGATGTCAAATGCCCACCGTCCCGCACATGTGACTCACCGACACCAGCAGGTTGAGCCAAAAGAAGGAGCCAAGGAACACAAAGGAAATCACGTACATGCCCATGTACGGCGCGTGGTTGTACTGGGGCTGCTTATCCACCCCCACTGCATCCACAACCTGTCCAGACATGAAGGCGTCAAGAAGTCATGACGTGACGGTGACATTCATAATTACAGCGTTCTTATTTCAGCGTAATGCGTGCGTGGGGCTGTGTTGACACGGGTATGACGGCGCAAGGGGGGCTGTCCGCTCGGTGTCTGGGGGTCTGCCCCGGTACTTGACACGATCCAACAGGGTCGTGGGGTCTCCGATTAGCAGCCGTCGTTCAGCAAGTATTATGCAAATACGATGTACACCTGAAACCCATTTTGTTGACCTAATCGTTGATGTCGCGGCAGCCAGCTTGACAAGCTCTCGCATACTGCCTGCATTTTGAGCCTATGCTAGTCGCCGTTGTCTAAGGTATACATCAGAAGACTAACAACATGCTCCCGGGCTTCAGAATGCGCTTCTGGCGAAAGCGTGCCTCGCGAAATGTGCTTGCAGCGACCTCGCACAATTTGACGGGAGCCTTATTAGCATCATCATATGGTCATGTAAGATAGTTCCTAAATGGGGAGGCTAACTCGGTGAAGAGAAATAAACACGTGTGGACACGTTTCTGCCCGTCTCCGGACCGGCATCATACCCCACATGAGCTGTGCCTCCGGACAAGGCTTCTCCTGTCCGCTCCCATACATGTACATGTGCTTCCGCCGCTCATGCCCCTTACCGCCTGCAGGGTGTCCATGTAGCCATCAAGTGTGGCGACGATGAACAACGTCAGCAGTGAGCGGCCAAGGTGGTCAAAGTTGCGGTATGGTGTCACCCAGGTGCGGGTTGTCGGCTCGCCAATTGTGTCGCAGATGTCAGAGTCCGTGCAGATGAAGACACCAGGCATGCACTGCACAGAACGCAAGTAAGGACAGAGAGCGTCAAGCAAACATGAAGGTAACTATGGGAACAGGGCTGACGCTGGAGGCCATAGCACACGCACCATGGACTTGTCAAGTACGGCAGTCCCATTGGCAAAGCTGTTTTGATTGCAGCGTGATGTGCGGCCCATGTACAGCTGTGTGCCGAGAATGCCAAAGATGCCAAACATGAACCTGCATGGTGCGGGCATTGAGTAGGACCTCAAAAAGAGTTAGTGCTGCACGCTGTTGTACATAAACCACGCCCGTGCATCGCCTACAATGATGGCAACGGCAATCAGACCTTTCTGCTCACACCATTAATATTGCAGTATTGCCCGTTACCCCACCCGCCTTACCCTCCAAATAACATCACATTTGCAACCGCCGGCAGCGAAGTTATGAGTGTTTCCACTACCATACGCATGCCGCGCACCCGGCTGACCATGCGAAGTGGGCGCAGCACACGCAGTAGCCGCAGCGTGCGGAAGAAGGCGATGGAGGGTGCCGCCATGGACACCAAGCTGGTCACCACTATGAGGCCATCCAGGATATCCCAGCCGTTGCGCCAGTAGGCACTACGATGCCAGATGCATCCCTGTTGTATGGGGAGGGCAGCAGGGGCAATGATGTGAGCGCCTTGCATGAGTGCATCGGCTTGCCAGGACGTAACATGACATGACGCGGGGCAGGAGCCTCATGAGCTCACCTTGAGCAACAGTTTGATGATCATCTCGATTGCGAAGAGGATGTTGATGGTCCACTCAATGATCTTCACGGCCTCCGCCATGCTGCTGGCCGGGTCCAGTGTGGGTCGGTCCAGCGCCAACGTGATGGACGAGATGAGGATCATCAGCATGATGAAGCCCTGCACGTGATACATGACCCGTGACATATCATGGATGCACAGGCCCAGCGAAGGGCACATTGAGCCAAGAACTTGTCCCTAGCTATTCCAAACAGTGACATCTGTAGCACATCGCCCTTGCCCTGCACACAAGCATGCACTGCAAGGATGGATGCATGGTGCTCACCTCAAACCACTTGTTGGAGACGACAGCCTGCATCTTCATGCGATATGGGTGGTAGGGTGCCAGGAAGATGAAGGCCGAGAACTTGAGGTATGGATAGGGGTCCTGATCCGGCACGGCAGCTCCAGCTGCAAAGGGAAAAGCAGGCCAAGGAGCTCAGCTTTTAGAATGCACCTAGATACCAAACGCACGAGGTCACAAGACGAGGACTGAATGCTTACTTGGCTGTGCATTAGCGCCACGTTGCCGAGCCCTGGCTCGTCGCTCTGCTGAGATAGATGATGCCATGGCAATAGCCTCTGCCACAGGTCCAGAAGCCCTTGTAGCGACCAGGCTGGACTCCTCCGCGCCAGTTGCAATGCGCTCCTGACTGCACGCGCTATGAGCTGCTGCAGGTCGCCACCAGTCACCAGCCTTCTGGCTGCTGCTGTAGGCTTCTGCATGCCAAGGCCATTGCGCACCAGGTGACGCCACAGCGACCAGCTGCAATACCGCAGGATCCATAGCGCTGGGCATCACACCCTCTGCCACGGGTCGCCGAGATGCTGTTGGGGAACCAGTGACGGATGATGCCGCCTGCAAGTGAGACCCAGCGGTTGTTGATGGTGGACCGCTTGGCCTGGCTGCGGTTGTCACGGCCGGCAGCCAGGAGGCACACGATGTGGAGGCGAGAGACTGCGAGTCATGCTGTGACCCTGATATGCACACACGCCTTGTGCTGTCGCCGGGCTCCCCAGCTGTTAGTGCGCCTGCTCCTGTTGCCATACCAGCTGCTGGTGAGCCCACACCAGGGCCTCCCACTCCATGCGCGCCAGCAGGCGGCTGCTCGCAGCGCACGTACGGGCCAAAGTAGTTTGGGGACGGCAGGCTGCCACTGCCGGAGCCGCTGGCGCTCCCCTGGCCCGGACTCCTCGCCGTAAAGGCGAAGCTCTCACGGGATAGGAACGAATCCCCACACAAATCACCAATGTCCGCACCATTGCCAGCCCCAAAGGTCTCCGCTGCTGTGATAGCCAACGCCGTCGGTGTGGCTGTCATAGTAGTCATGGTGGGTGCGGCTGCTGCAGCACACAAATGGCGTGCGATCAATGGCTCACGCGCTACAGGGGACCGCTGTGGTTGCGGCTGGACCCAGCCATCTTGGAGCGAGCTTTCTGCTGCGCTCGCCGCTGGGGCCCCCTCTCTTGGGCTGCGTCTCGTGTCCAACATGCTGTCCTGCGCCACGCTGCTGTACGATTCAGGTTGAGACGTGAAAGCAAAAGAAGTGTTGCTGCCAACGGAGTGCCCGCCACTGACACGCCCTTGAGCCGTCGCCTGTGCTGCAGCAGCTCTGGACGCGGATGAAGCGGCCGCGGCGCCAGCTTGCACCAACACCATGTGACTGCCGTGGATACACATGGCGGGCTGGCGGTCATCCACTCCCTCCCCACCCGGTGCTGAGCAGCCCTCCAGCGCCGAGCTGCTGCCAAGCTCCGCCTCCCTCGCACCCGGGGCTGCGTCCTGGTGTGAAGCTGGTCCGGGGGCTCGCTGCACAGCAAGCTTTGATGCAGAAGCCGAAGGGCTGGCCCAAGCCATGCGACTAGTTGGCGGGCCCTGCACCTCCGGCGAGCCCCGCTGTGCGACCACAGTGCGGTTTAGCACCGATACGCCTGGCAGGCTATCAGACGACGAAGCCGTTTCAGCCACACAGTCGCCGCCTTTCAGCACTATTGCAGACGGTGGCGAGATAACTGAGCCTCCATCAGCAGCTGCTGCAAGCCCCCGAACAGTGGTTGGCGGCGCCAGAATGAGCGTGCTGGCCGGATGGCTGCTGGACTGCCTTGGGCGCTCTCTGCTAGATGCATAGCCAATCCCATCCAGGGCACCCATTGGAGCTGTGGCTGCGTCAGGCGTTCCAGCCGCGCTGGGCGTCACGCCCAGCGACGTTGCTGACGTGAGGAGGCCTGACGCAGCCTCCGTCGACTGCGGCTGGCCCCCGCGCGTAGGCGACACCGACGAGGACGCCGGCGACACAGATGCACCCGCTGCCGAAGCGCCAGCCCGGCCCCGGCGTTGCGGCGATCCCCTGCTTGACGGCTGAAGGTCCGAGATGGACTCGGGGCCGCGCGGGCTGCTGGGCACGCCTGACCCACGCCCCACCCGGGATACTGAGCCCTGCGGTGAAGGGTGTGAGGAGCCAGGCAGCCCAACCGCGTAGCCATCTGCAACGTAGGCGCCTGCAGACTCGCTGTAAAGATGCGCACCATCCATCTGGCTGGTAGACCAGCACCGCGGCAGCGACCGCCCGCGCTGCTGCCAGCTGCTTGCCGTGATGCCCTTCAGGCGGCCCCCCGGTCCATGCTGGGCGATGGATAGGCGCATGCTGCTCGGTATGATTGCGCCACCGCTTACCGCCGCAGGAACGTTGTCCCGCCCCTGCACCGGGTGCCTCTCATGCGCAGGCTGGGCTGCATACTGTTCCCGGGCCGCCGCCATGCCTTGCTGGCGGCTGCGCGGGCTGCTGGAGCCATGATTGGCAAAGCCGCCGTCGCCCCCGTCAGGCGTCGCCGGGCCGTCCGTCTCAGCAGCAGAGGCCACCAGCGCAACCAGCAGCTGCTCCTGGCCGCCTACGCATCGGTCGCTGCTGCTCTTCGCCATGTTGCGAATATGGAGTGCTGTACCTCCAGCACCCAACGCCCTACTCCGAAAGGACCCTGATTTGCTGTGCGCCGACTCAGCAGGCCCTGCCTTGTTGGCTCGATCCGCTACAGCTGCAGCGGCCGCTGCAGCGGCCGCTGAAGCCGCGTTTGCTGACGCTGCCCTTGGCAGGCCAACACCTGCCGCCATCTTCAGCTCAGTAGACCCCGTGCGTAGAACACCGGAGGCGGTGAAGCTGCTGGCGGGCGCTGACTCCGCGTCATCAAACCACGTCCGCCATTGCTCCACGAACTCTCGCCGCCGCCGCATTGGCGATGGACTGTCGACCTCGTCCTGTAGGCCCCGGCACGCGTTCAAGTAAGATCCAAGCATAAAGTGCTCCTGGCGATACAGCCAGCTGCCTTGTCACGCACACACGACACTAGGGGTCTGCCAACAAATACGGTCATCTATGACGAGATAGGTGCATAGACACTGCGCATAACCGCCTTACTCCTGGCGCCTCGTGGTCATGATCGTGGTCGTGGCTGCGGCTATGGCCATGCCCACGCCCGTGCCCCTGACCGTCGCTGCGGCCCGTGTCGAGGCGAACTCCCGATTCCACACGGTGCATCTCCAAGCCGCTGTCAGACGGCCTCCACGACACGTGGTTAGCCTGGTGGCCAATTCGTTATGGGCGTCACATGCGATCCTTAAGATATGCCCTAAATGCCCAGGCCAACGTGTGCAGGGGTTGCAAGAGGCAAAGCGGTGCACGCAGCTGGACACATTTGATAAGAACGATACCCACCCGTAGGGAGGTCCGCACTGCCTCCAAAGCCGCGGCAACGCTTGTAGGCAAGCTGCTGCGAGGCGTTTGCACGGTCATGAGGGTCGGCCGGTTCTCGTCCCGTACTTGCGCGCTTCGATGGCTCCTTAGCGCACGTGGGTCGCCGGGTCGAGATGGAAGCATGCGCCCAGGGTTCTGCGAAGTATGAGGATGATAGGTCGTCTCAGCTTAGTACTAAGCAACAGTGATCATCTCCTGCTTATGCCCTACGGTCAGTGGCACCCTTGCCCTCACCACGCGGTCTCCAGTGACGTCAGCGCTGACAGTGGCGTTGACGCCCTGCTCGCCCTCCTCCGCCACCGTGTCCATGGGCCGCATCTGCGGCCCCACACCCGGCTGTTCTGCAGACGTGTTGCGCACGGCGCGGCTCAGCGGCGCGGAGCGCCGCCCCAGCACCTTACCCTCGCTGCCGCCCTCGCCACCGCCACCTCCCTTGCCGCCAAAGAACTTCCTGAAGCCGGTTCCTCCTGTTGGGCCCACGTCAGCTGCTGGCGACAAGGGCACTGAGGTCTCCGGGTTGGAGCGCCGCTCCCGGTCACCAACAGGACCGCCACTACTAATGGATTGCAGCTGGGCGCCAAACTTGCTCAGGGCCGCGGACAGCGGGTTGCTGACGCGCCGCAAAGCGCTTGACCTGCCGCCATGGCCAGCCCCGGGCCCCGGTGAGCCGTGCACGCTGGTGGCGGTGTTGGTGGAATCACGGTCGCGCTCCCGCTCGCGCTCGCGGGCCTGGTCGCGCTCGTCGTAGTTAACGATGTCGGTCCGAGCGAAGGGCGCAAACATGCCCTGGTTCCGCGTGAACATATCGTCCATGCGCATAGAGATGTCAGACACCTACGGCAGCGAGGGAGGGTAAGCGGCCATACTTTAGCAGCAGGGAAGTCAATGGAATTCGAGGTCAAGCCCAACAGGCGCCCTGCACCCCCCCCCCCCCCCAAAAGGACAGCCACCGCAAGCACCACACGTCGCTGTCATCCCCAGGCACCACCACTTCCTCCGGATTAACACACCTCGGCTTGCTTCATGCCGTGGTAGTAGCCCATCAGCACCATCCACTTCTTGATGGCGTACACATCCTTCTCCTGCGTGCGCCCCACCACGCGCTGCCCCAGCGCGTTCTGCGGCCCGTTGGAGCCGGGCTCGCCGCCCAGCGTGCTGCCGCCCAGCGTGGAGGCGGTCTCGCTCTGGTCATCCGGCGCGTAGGGGTTGGAGTTCAGCTCCTCCTCCGTGGGCTCCACGTCCTCATCCGACTGTAGCGGACACAGGACAGCCAGGCAGGAAGCAGTCAGCGGGTGACACTAAGTGACGCCCGGACAAGCGCACGCGCCCCCATTTGGATGTGCGCTCTGGCAGCTCACACAGGCATGTACATACTTGCGCTGCGGGCGGCACTCATCCGTACTTTCACTAGTGCGCCCGCACCTGGAAGTTGGTGATGAGGATGGCCAGGAACAGCGTGAGCAGCACAAAGTTGCCGATCACTATCCAGGTGATGAAGTACAGGCAGGCGGCGGTGCCGCGCGCCAGCATGCCGGTCCAGCTGGTGGAGACCCAGCTGTCGCCTGTGGACAGCAGCCAACATGTAGTAAGCAAGCGGGAGTCTCGGGCGCCTACCATTACTCACGGCAACCACAATGCGTTAGAGCGGTTGGTGTGTACGGGTGCCGTACAAAAGAAGCCGCATGATACCGCTGCGTTGTGGACTTACTGGTCAGCAGCTGAAACACGGTGTAACCGGACTGCCACAGCGTGTCGAAATTAGGGTTGTAGCCCACGGCTGGCGGCGCAGGCGCGAACGCCGCTGCGCCCCCGAACTGTTGCAGGCCAAGAATGGAGAAGATGAAGATGAACAGCACCAGCAGCATCAGGAAGTCCTTCAGCGCCACAAAGCCCTGCGGTCAGAAAGCATCAGGATCGATGGGGAATTCCACATGTGGGGATGCCGTGGGGATTCTGTGCATACTTGGTGATGCGAAGGCGGTGATGGGGATTGTTAAGATGGTTCGAAACGCGGTACATGATGCACTGAAGACTGCAAGACGAAGTCGTTACCGAATGAGCGGCCGTCCGGGCGGCCGCGCTCCAGCTCGTTGTCTCTATGTGAAGCTGATAGTATCCACTTTAACTAATCATTGCGCGGGCGCGTGGTGTTGAAAACGCTTGGTATCGCAACAAACTGTATTCCTCACGCCGTGTGGCCTCTCATGCAGGAGTGCGAGTAGCAGCTGATACCCCAAGGGAAGGTCGGCGGGACATAGACGTCTCGTGGACGGCTAACAAGTCGCTGAGTGAGATTGTCAGGGGGCATATCTGTGCGCGCACGCGGTTGGCGGGATGCAATTCGGCAGCAGTACGTATCCGCCCCCCCCCCGGGGGCGCCTTTCCCCTTTCCCGCATGTCGCGCTCCTGGCCCGACGCTCCCTGCCTGGCGTCGGGGCTGCTTTCCTGGTCGCCAGGTAAGTCGTGGGTTTTGCTTGTCGCGTCCGCGTGCCTGTCCTGTGCTGTTGTGCGCGCCACCGAGCCCGGGCGGCGACATGTATCGCTGGCGCCGCTCGCCCTGCTGCTCCACGACGCCTCGGCCCACATCCCATAAGTATCATCGCTTGCAACTAACACCTCTGCCTGTGCTCCGCTCGTTTTCGCTGGTTTTGGTTTAGTTTGGGCTGGTATTTACAACCCCCCCCCCGGCGACATTCATCATCGCTCATCATCGTCGCTCACCCTGCTTCTCCACGACGCCTCGGCTCCCTACCATCAATAGTATTGCTTGCAGCTGTCGCCTCTGCCTGTGCTCCGCTAGTTTGGCTTTGTTTGGTTCATTTTGGGCTGGTAGCTACACACCCACCCACCTTGATGACCATGCGCATCAGCTTGCGCAGCGCCTTTACGCGAGCCAGCAGCTTGAGGGACCGCAGAATCCGCAGCAACCGGAAGGTGCGCAGCGACTGGGTGTTGGTCCCGCCGCCCGATGCCGGGCCGTACGTAAGAATAATCTCCACCTGCAGCCCAGAGATGATATGCAAGTATCACTTACTGTCTTGTGCATGCATCGCACGTATCCCGTTTGTGCACCCAGCCAGCCGCCGCCCCAAACAACAGCTGTAACGTAGAAGCGACCACGGCCTCTTCGCATTCATGTGCACCTGCATGTCACACATTCCCGCTTCCCAACACACACACACACACACACACACACACACACACACACACACACACACACACACACACACACACACACACACGCGCACACGCACGCACACGCACACGCACACGCACACGCACACGCACACGCACACGCACACGCACACGCACACGCACACGCACACGCACACGCACACGCACACGCACACGCACACGCACGCACACACACACACAGATACTGCGTGTTCCCCTATCTCGTGTTATTCCTAACGCACACATACACATACACATACACACACGCACATGCACACGCACACGCACATTCCCTCCCTTAGGGAATGGCATCAATAGCTTACAATGGACAGCACGACGATGAGACCATCCAGGATGTTCCAGGGGTCCCGCCAGTAGCCCACAATGCCACAGCCCAGGTGCTTGACGACAAACTCCAGGATGAAGCCCGCCGTCAGCGCTGTCATGAGAGCGCAGGTAGGGGCATGGTTTAACATACATTGCGACAGATACAAAGCCTTCTGCAAGTTGCAGGCTTGCGTAGCCAGATTCATTTTCATAGTTGGTGCGAACCAAACCCCACATGTTTGTCCACATTCCGGCGCACACACACCCACGAAAAACCCAGGGCGCGCGCCAAACACATCCATCCACGCCACAGGACCACCAGTGCTGAACCCCACAACCCGTGCATGCGCACTGCGCGCACGCTCTGCCGCACGCACCGAGGTTTATGATCTCCAGCGTGTGCAGCATGGCGTCGCCCATGCCGTAGTGCTCCAGCCCCAGCGTCACGGTGTTGGCCAGGATGAAGCCCGTCATGATGTTGTTGAACCAGATGCTGTACGTCACGTCCCAGAAGCTGCGCAGCACGAGCAGTTGGCAGGAGGGACGCGGCAGGCGGGATGGGTCAAGTGGAGCCAGGAAGGCGGAAGGCAGGCATGGCGCGGGCTTTCACACAACGGATGCATGCTAAGGTTACGGTAGTACCGTACTGCGGGCGTTGGGCGGCAGCTGAGAAAGCTCCGTCGGCAGCGGCGGTCTGAAAGCATGACCCAGTCCGCTAACACGTGGGAGGCCGCACGAGTACTCACAAGGCACGCCAGGGCGGCAGGTCCTTGCGGCGCAACGCCATGAGGTACGTCCTGTGGAAGTGGTACCAGTTGCGCCGCCACCACCGCCTGAGCCGCGTTCCCAACGGCGGTATCCGCAGGCGGCAGCGCCGTGGTTGCCCGTCATCATCGGGGTCCGACTCACAGTCGTCATTGTCCTCATCTGTTGTGTCCGGCGGAGTGTGAGCCCGCCGCCGCCGCCGTTTTTTCCGCTTCTTCGGCCTCTGCGGTACGGCAAACATTGGCGGCGTACAGGACAAACACGTACTAAGAAGGACCGAAAGAGTGTCGGGCTGGGTCGGGCGGGCACAGCCTAGGCGCGTATCAGGGTGCATCAGGACAGCAAAGCCGGAAGTGTGAGCTTCTTCGCCACGCCTGCTCCCACCTAAAAGGGTGACCCGGCCCATTTTCCCTGTCCATCTCCATGTGCTTTCCTTACACAGGCACAGGGCATAGTCATGGCCCGCGCACCTGCGCGCTGAGCTGTGCAAACTTGGAGCTTAGGATGGCCACCAGCAGCTGCATGGCGAAGAAGGCGCCGAACAAGACGAGCAGCGTGAAGTACAGCACGGGCAGGGCGGGGCCTGTATGTAGGGGGCCCACGAGGTTGGGACGCACGGTACGTAAGAGTCAGATCTGGAGGCCCAGATGGCCGATGGATCAAGTCAAATTGTACTGTCGAGCCCACCGGCCCCGACCCACATGCTGGCTTGCCCTCCACGATTACTTGCCCGGTCAACTGCACCACGCGCGCATCCCCCGCCCCGCACCTATGCTGTTCATGAGCGGGTACAGAAGCGTGGAGGTCCAGGCGTCCAGAGTCAGCATCTGGAAAATGCAGTAGGAGGCCGCCGCGAAGTTGTCGAACGAGGTGTAGCCATAGTTTGGGTTGGTGTTCGTGTCGAGGCACGTGGCACCTGCGGAGTTTTCACGTATACATAAGAAGTTGTTACTGTCGGTCAGTGTGTAATGCATTATTCAGGTTCGAGGTTGCCCAACACTGCCAACATCTACTGCAACCGTCCCACGCACCATCAGGGCACTTCAGGATGCCGGGCCCGCTGCCCGAGCACACGGTGTTCTCCATGCCCGGATAGGGCACCCACACCAGCTCGCTGGCGTTATCCCCGTTCCCACTGCCATTTGCGCCCAAAGGTACTGGGGGCGGCCACGGCGGCGGCCACGATGGCTGCAGCAGCGGCGGCGGAGCGGCGCTGCTACTGCTGTTGTCGAGGAGCAGCTGGGCGGTCAGGTTTGACAGCGCCGCGGTGAGGTTCGCGTCCGCCTGGCTTGGATCCACCTGGATCATGCAGCGGTTGTGCAGTTTGCCCATAAACAGGTTCAGCGCCACGATGCCAAACACGAAGAACACCCAGGTTAACAGCATTAGCACGTCGATCAGCAGAGGCACGGCCTCCAGCAGCGTTTCCACCAGCATGCGCAGGCCTGCGAGAGTGGCAGCAGCAGTAGCAAGCGGCAGCATACTGCGTTTGCGTCAAGACATTGTGCAGAGGCTCGATGCAAGTACGACAGAGTTGTATGCAGATTATCCCCAAATGTGGGCCGTCCATGCAACCGTGCCGCGGCAGAGAATATCTACCCCGTCGGTTGCTCGTAGCTGTTTTTCCTGACCACAGCATGCATGCCGTTGCATCCTCATCCACCCCGGATGCCCCTCCTGGCGGCCCCCTGACCGCCCCAAACAGCTTGTCACTTGCCCGGGATGGCGTTAAGCGCTCTCAACGGCCGCAATG
This sequence comes from Chlamydomonas reinhardtii, assembly GCF_000002595.2. Lineage (NCBI taxonomy): Eukaryota > Viridiplantae > Chlorophyta > Chlorophyceae > Chlamydomonadales > Chlamydomonadaceae > Chlamydomonas > Chlamydomonas reinhardtii. Next base: position 3,033,992 of record NC_057010.1, on the reverse strand, counting down.
CGCGCATGGCCCGGATGCCCGACAGGCCGCCGTTCTCGCTGATGGGCAGGTAGCGCAGGTAGCCGGAGGCGGTGGACAGAAAGTCAATCCAGTTCCAGCCGCTTTTGAGGTACGCGTCCGGGCCAAAGCAAAAGTTGTGACCGATGCTCTTGATGATGATTTCAATCTGCGGGTTGGTGACGGGTGATGGTAAAAGCAAGCCCTGCTGACCATTTCGTTTGGCACAAGGAAGGCCGGCATGGCCATTTGGCATGCGCCGCGACCGTATCACAAGGATGCACGTACCGTGAAGGCGGTTGTAAAGAAAAGATCCAGGACGACCGATGCCTGGGCCGGGCACAGTGGAAAGGCACCGAACGGAAACGCATATGCAACGGAAACGCAAGTGTGCATATGCAGATTACAGCCTAGCAACTACCTTACAGGAATGCTGCCCCTTGATACAGGTAGGAAAGTTGGGCGATATCCGGAAAGCATTCAGCTCTAGCCGGATGGGCAGCAGAACAAATACCTTCTTGTACATGTCGCAACGATTGCACCGGGGACTCACCACCTGCAACAGGCAAAGGCAGGCCGGCACGTGCACAGATTAGAGTGTTTGCAAGGCAGCACTCCTCATGGTTGCGGTTAAGTACCTATGGACCGAATCCATCGAGCGGCTGCACCCCAAAGTGAGCGGCCGCTCGATCAAGCTCGTGCACCCGGTGCACCCGGTGCAGCGGCATGGCCGGTGGTGGTTTCCGTGACAGCCCAACCACCATGCCCGGCCAAACCCACCTTAGTCAGCACTGCTTCCTGCTTGCACGCATCTGTGCAGCCGGGATCGTCAAGAGCCATCACCAGGCAGCTTGCAAGCACGAGAGTGAGGATGATGCGCCCAAACCATGGCCACGCGCAAATGCGGAGGCACAGTTGGCGCACACGGTTCGTGCGCGCGAACAACCACCAGGCGTTGTCATTCGCGTCCAGATGCGTATTATACGCATCACACGTCTGCATAGAAAACGGACGAAAAGGGTGTGGGGCGACGGTGTAGGCAATCACCGAACCCCGGACATTGCACTTAGCACGCGCATCCTGAGCTCCCACAGCAGATACCTTTTGCCATGCTCCAGCAATTGCCTTGCTAGTGCTTTGCACAATCCGCTCCAGGCCATTTTGGGGCTGGCGCTCCTCGTCAGCGGGCGCCCCTCCCGAAAAATGCAGCCGAAGCTGCTGCAAAGCATCTCGGCCGTCGTAATTTGAAGACATCCCTTCCCTCAGCTGTACATTCTCATTAAGCTGCCATCGTAAATGCCGACGCGCGTGGCAGCCTACCGGCTGGCAGGTAACTCAAATTATGCGTCGTTACATCAGCCCCGTGTTACTTATGACCGCTTTGTATTGCGCCGAGCTCTCTTGACGCCGCTGAATATGAAGCCCGCTGCTTCGCCCGCGCGAACTAATGTCAGTTATTGATACTGTTTTTACACTGTATCTCTATTAAGTTTTACTGTGACTGTTAGTGCGCACGCCGGATGGCCCAGCATGCCTGAGCATGTGCTCCACGAACCGTCCACCATGAACGCCCCTGCCCACGCGCCCGCCACCGGACTCCGGCATCCAGGTGCCCTGCAGCTGTTTTCGAGGGCCTTACAGACGCTGCTGTCGTCGAAGCAGACAGGCGCGAACGCGGTTAACTTAGCTCCGGCACGGCAGGCACTGGTCGGGAAACATGCTGTTAGACAGCAGGGCTCCAAACGCGCCAAAGAATCCGGACAACCGACGGCCGTCTCGTGCCGTGCCGGTGCTTCACACAAGCATAAACATTGAACAAGGGGTCACCCATGGCACAATTTACCAGTCTGCCACGCTGCGTCGTTTGCAAACGTTTCATCCATACAAAACCACCCCACCACAGACTCACCCCACCCGGCCCCATGCGCCCCGACGAGTACAGCAGCAGAAGTAGCGGCATGTCGAAGACTCCGCCGTTGCTGCACCGTAGCCAAACATTCAGCCCACAGTGATAAAAACGAATTCGGGCACTGCACATAGTCACTAATCCAACCAAACCATGCGCCTCTCTTGGTAAACCAATGCAATCTGCGGTGACACCATCAGCACAGTGGTCCTGCAACGGTCCTGCCTGACACTGCAGCACATACCTTTTCCTTGACAAGAAACTGACCAAACCAAACGCCGCGACTGGGCGCAGCTGCCCAAGGTCACATAACTACCCCAGGTAGGGTCACAGTGCTTTCTGCCAAGGCAAGCATATTCGTTACCTTTAGGCGTTCTGACATCAAGCACCCACCACCTAACCCGTGTACTGCCAAGAACTAATAACTGCCAAGCTGTTCCGGCCAACCTCACTGCCTCTTCACCTTGCTCACGCAATGTCGGTATAGGCGCCCAACTAAAAAGCTGAGAGCTCATGTACACGACCAACCCCAAGATATACCTGGGGTCCATTGCAAATGGAAGGCACTGCTACAACGTCGCACATATCCTTAAAGTCATCGTACAGGTTCACATCATTTAATGTGCCCATACTTCTGCGTGCCTACTAACAATCACGTGGCGAAGGAAGCCCCTGCCGGTGCGGCAATAGCTTGCAACACGTCTGTCCTATGTAGTGTACACGTCATCATATCTGCTGCATCACGAGATTTGCTCACGCGCAACGGAATACCCCAAATTGCGGGAGACTTCCGCCATGAGCCGTGTTAATCACTTGATGTGCCCTAGCGTCATGTATGCACCGCGTGCACCCAGCAAGGCACCGCCGCCTGTATGGGCTTCTGCTTGCTGCGGGCCGTTGCCGCACGCTTATGATTGCTCTCCATTCTTAGGATTGGAGACTGCGTTGCGGAGGTCCTGCAGCCACTTGTCCATTGATGACCAGTTCTTGACCGCCTGGTGGCGAGGGTGGGGCACAGCCGAAGCATTTGGCTGAAGTTGTGCCACGGGACACGTGCGCGTGGCAATTCATTACGACACTACAGATGCTAACTCCAGGGGAGGCAATCGGGTGCTGGCTCAAGAGGAGGCCCACAACAGATCGACACCACAGGCGGCGCGCACACCCGCATCTCCAACCCACCTGGCTTTTGAACTTGTCGCTGTACGCCGCCATGTCGAACTGAATCATCGAGTTGAGCATTTTGCTGCAAAAGTTCGCATTGGACAGGATATGGTGGTGGATGGTAGGTTGAGTAACATTGTGAGCACTCAAACGGCCTGCTCAGGGTTGCTCCACAGCCACGCTGGCGCTTCTATGCAGGTCGTGGAGTCCTCTACGTGTAAGCTGTTTGCGGTCGCACCTGTAGAAGTTTCACAGGTACATGCTGACTAACAATGAGATGTACTCCTCACCTCACACGGTTGTTGAGGTCGACACTGGACGTCAGGAAGCGGAAGGAGGACGGCGGAGGGCTCGCCGTGTCCCCGCTTCCTTGCGCTGCACTGCTACTCCCCTCAGCCGCCACGGGGCTGGCTGCTGCGGCGTCACTGCCACTGGAGGGCGACGATGCCACCCGCATAATCTCGAAGCCGGACTTCACGGCCGGCGGGAGCGTCTGTAGGCCGGGGCAAAGGGCGCACGCGGGGTGTCGGAGGAACTCAAACGGTGCAACCCCTTTCCGCCCACACCATATGGTGCGCCAAAATCGCAACCGCTAAACCTTTTGCCTTGACCAAACCATGTGTATTCATGAAGCTTGAAGGACACAGCGTTACATAGGTAGTAATCTGCCCTCTGTGCAACGGCGCTCTTTTTCCCATCACGGTACAGCACCCCGCAACACCGCAGAGCGAGAGTCGCACCTTGTCGCTTGGTTGGTAAACAGAGTGCCCAAGAATGAACGCCGTGTCCACCTTGACATTCAGCAGCCCATGGGCGTCCATGGCCGCTTTGAGGTCCAGCGCTTCCGGAGCCTTATAGACGCTGCTGATGCCGATGCAGATAGGTTCCACTGCACGCAGCGAGCTCTGTCGCTTTGCTTCGGCCTCACTAAGGCCAGACTTGACGGGAAAGTAAAGCAGGAGCCCTCGGCAGCTCCTCTGACAAACAACACCGGTAGCTTCTAGTTCTTTTTTGGCAGGCTGTGAAGCCTGGCCAGCCAGAAGACTGCGCGGACTGCTAGAAGCGGGAGCCATGCTTGCGACGACACAGGCGACCCCGTCTTCAGATTGACAAGTTGTAGAGGAAAGATTCTGACTACACCCTCGCCGTGTCCAGTGAACTCAACATCAATGCAGTGGAGTTGGCTTCCCGGCTAAATCTTGCTGCATGGGGATTCGACTGATGATCGCCGGCCAGCGTGTCACCCGTGTTCACCCTTCCGTCTGTCTCCGCACACCCTTCCCCTTGGCTGCGACCAACGCATCGATACAGGGAGCTGTAGGCGGGGATCCCGTTACACGTATAAACCCAAGGGGTTTCCCCTCTCTCCCTCAGTGCTCGTATCTTCCATCTACACTGTAGATATCTGCCCAAAATCCAAAATTTTTGGGTTTGGGTGCCGCGCATCTACGCAGGTGTAGACGTTTTAGGCCGGTTTCGGCACAAAAATGGGGGAAGCGTAGACGTTTTGGGGGGCTTGGGGGCTAAAGTGTAGATGCCGCGGTCAGGGTCATCTACGCATGTGTAGATGCCGGGTGCCTGAGGACATCTACAAGATACGAGCACTGCTCTCCCTGAGCCGTGTCTAGGCGGACATGCGGCTCTGCATGTATGGGCACCGTACATTCGGTGCGAGCTCTTAACACCTCCTCTCTCTATTCCCCGGTGCTTTTACCGGCATAGTAGCAGTGACAGAACGCCCGCCCCCTCTACGCATACGCACGCCGCGCCTTCCCATGACGGCCTGTCACACTCCCACGTGCTGCATCTAGCGTCCCTAGCACATGCATGCACACAACCCGCCGGTGCTGCGGAGAGTGGATAGTAGCAAAAACAGCACGGCCGCCCCCTCTACACACACGTACGCGACGCCTTTCCAACACGCCTCTATGTGTACGGACAGGGGTGTTCCTGGGGGGCTTCGCCCCCCCCTGGAACGCTTCGCTGGGGGGGCTCAGCCCAAAAATAGCTTTCCGACCCCCATGGTCGGGATGCCTGGCCCAGGTCTCCATCCCACCGTCCAGAGGGGGGGAGGAATTCGGAAGCATCGTGCCAGACCCCATACCCCGACATCCCCGGGTTAAATAGTAAATGGGGTTACTTTGGGGTAGTAAATCGGGGGGCAGGCTTTTGGACGGGATAGTGGGCAAAAATGCCGGCTGTCCCACAGTCCGTGCCAACGCTATGTCGTGCACCGATTACCCCTTCGCGCGCTTGTAAGCCCGGTACGTGCCCCCACCCCACTTCCCACAAATAACAACGTCCGCGTTCATGACATCATGGCACAACCCTCGTGCCCCTATCTAAGTGCTGACAGCCGCTGACAGCCCTCGGTAGATATGCGCCACAGCCGCCGACACGCCGCAGTCCTGGCGCAGCAATGCACCCGCTCGCTTGGCCGCCTGGCGAGCAGCCTCTGAACTCAACAAGACATCAATAGCCCGTCCAATGTCATCCGCCGTCAGCTTGTCGATGGGCACGGGCGCCGGGCCAACGCCTGAGGACGAGGCGGGCAGCAGCAAAGACGGACAAGGGTCGAGAGGACGCCACCTTGGCACACTGCAACTGCAATTGCGCATACGGTACTACTACGGACTAGTGCAGATTCAGGGTTTCAACACCCCAAAACACGTGTGCATAAGTGCGGTCACCGGAGCCCCACCTGCCCGCGCGCACAGCTCGCCCCAAAAATACAGGTCTCCGAAGCTGGGCGCCACGAAGGTGGGGCAGCCGGCGAGTAGCCCCGCCGCAGTGGTGCCCACGCCGCCGTGGTGAATGACGGCCGCCACCCTGCGCGCGACATGGAGGTGGAACAGTGCATTCGAAGCAATCCGTCAAAATGGTAACACGGCGTATACACGGATGCAGTTGCAACTCCTTGTCCATTCGGTCGTACGTGCATGGCGGCGTGCGTGAGGACGTACAATTAGCAGACCCCAGCCATGCGCATGTTGTCCTAGTTTGCTACTGTGTTGGACGCCCCTACTGCGGCCTTCTCCGCCGCACCTGGGGAACAGCCAGTCGTGCGGCACGTCGCCCACCACGAACACCTGCTGTACCGGCTGCTGCTGCACCACGCAACTGCGCACTTGCTCCGTTTCCTCCTGCTTGGCATGGTGGTGCGCCGGCAGCGGCCCAGCAGGCGCGGCCGCCGCCTCTTCGGCGCCGCGACCCTGCTGCCGACTTTGTGCGGCGGCCGCCGCAGTATCTGGCGCCTGCTGCCCCTCGGCAACCTTGCCGCTCAGGCCCAGGCAGCCCCAGCCGCCCGCCGACACCACTGCCCGCACGCCCGGCCGCTCAGCCAGTGCGGTTTTGATGGCCTGCCCCAGCTGCAGCTCCTCGGCCAGCGTCATGCTGCCGAAGCCGATGTACAGCGTATGCCGCCGGCCTGTGCCAGCAGGATTACAACACACGGCGTGATGAAGGCGGCAGCAGTACGCGCTATAACCCACATGCATACACAACAGCGAGTGCCAAGCATGTGCACGTTGAGCGTTCAGCAAGACAGCATGTAACAAATCATTGCTCAGGATTACTGGGCGCCGGACGGTTCCAACCCCTCAACCTCCACCCCAGAGAGATAAGTTACGTTCAGTGAATTCGTTGCGACTCGCAAGGTAACAGCATGTGCGTGCGTGCCCCTGCCTGTACTGAGGCATGTACACGTCCCTGCCCACCTGGGTCTCGCGCCAGGAACTCGACCAGGTCAGGCGGGGGCGTGTAGTCGCTGGCACCACTGCCCCCGGCGGCGGCCGCGGGCAGTAGCAGCGGTCCCGACACCTCCACGTGCGGCCCCCAGTCACGCGGCCGCACCACGAGCGACTTGCTAAAGGTGAAGGTAGTTGGAACACTACGGCGGAGGCAGGTGCAGCGGACGCGCAGCGGGAATAAAAATAGTCTAGCAATGGGATAGCTTTCAGCAGGAAGTTTGCATATAACTTTTGCATGCGCAAGTAGCAAGCAGGCCCCGCCCTGTAGGCCCGCCCCTAAACACTCACGTGTACAGCGCAAAGCCGGTGTTGCGGAGAGACAGCAGCGGTAGGCCCAGTCGCTGCCGGAAGCGGATCACCAGGTCTGCATGTTGTGGTGGTGAAGGAAACCGTAAGCTGCCATGATCATGCATACCGAACACGAACCGCAGTCGTGCATGGCACGAGTCAGCCCCACTGCTGCCTCGTGGCTGCCATCCCGCGGGCCTTGCCAGGTGCTCACACAGGTCACTTCGATAGACCTCTGTACGCAGGCCGCCGTGCGGACAGGACTGACCTCCCTCCCAGGCTACGACAACCGTACACGCCCCAGCCAGGCACGCACCCGCGATGCCCAGGTGTGCCATATGGTCCAGCAGTGCTGAGGACCACCAGCTGGCGGCGGAGTGGACCGAGCCCACGGAGGCAGCAGCGAACTGCATGCGGCGCATGCAGGTGGGGAAATGACATGATGTGTTGGCGGGTCAGCAGCAGCAAAGGGCCTGCTAGGGATTCCAGGGGGAGCAGCAGTGCCAGTAAACAGCAGCCCCAAGCAGCCCGGCGTTGCAGGTGCTTTGCCCCGTAGACCCATAGTTCACCAGCTGCCTTGCGCTGCACCTGTGCGTACGCTCTGGCGATGGCGTACTGCTTGACCCACGCGGGCGGCGGCTGGGGCAGCGCCGCCGCCGCCATGGCAGTGCAGTGGCCGGCCAGTGTGTCGCCGAAGCCGCGAGCCCAGGGGTGGCAGATGTCCTGTGCGCGATATCAGTTCAGCTACCTCATCATCAAGACGCTGAGAGGGGTAGCCGCGTGCGGTAACCGTTGGTGAGCCAGCTTACGCTTGTTAACGGTGCACTCCAGCGATTCACCGTCGCCTCTCGCCTACCTGTGTGGGCCTCCACGGGATGGTGGAGATCACGTGCAGCGGCACGCCCAGCGCCTCGGCCACATGCACGGCGCCGTAGGTGATTGCTGTGGCGACAACCAGGTCCGGCTGCGGGCGGTGGTTGGGGGTTGCAAGGATGTTTGGAAAAGCGGTACAGGATGCACTGAAGACTGGGGGTGGGGAATGCGGGACATGGTTGGGGTTGAGTGGTGTGTCCACGCACGCCCGGTGGCCGGACAGGATGCATTAAGTAAATGAGATGAGCAAACCCCCACCTTGTACGGCACGCCGAGGCCGCCTCCAACAGTAGTTGAGGCGGAAGAGGTGTTGCTGCCCTCTGGTGAGGGGGCAGAGGTGGCGGCCTCCCAGCAGCTGTCCATAATGTCCCGGTACTGCCTGCAAGGGGTGGGGGCCGGAAAGCAATCGCACGGGGCGGGGCAAATCGCGTATGGGCAGGCCCTAATGCATCTGCTAAATGCCATGTCAGGGATACACGCTGGCACACCCCTTGGCTTTCGACACAGTTCATACCGCAAGACCAAACCGCCCCATACGTAGGCCCCCACTCACCCTCGCAGCCACGCCAGGTCCCGCAGGTCGCCGAACAACATGCCCCTGCGGCCACACACGTAGGGAGCGACAGCGTTGGGTAGCAGGGACCACTGGCTCAGAGAATGCACTGTAGGCGTTCACACGCCCCGCCCACTCCTGAAGTCCCTCCACTCCCTTCACCAGCAGCATCCTGCGCCTTACCTACCCTGCGCGTCCGTGCGGAGAACGATCTGCACGCCGGCGTGCCGGACCCCTTGCTTACCCCCCCCCCTCCCTCGAGCCTTCCCAGCCAACCCCTGCATCCCGGCCCCCAACCCATTCGTGTCTGACATCCTCACTTGTGTTTGACGGTGAGCGCCATCATGCCGCGCGGGTCGCCCGCCAGTGGGAAGAACTCCAGGCCCGCCCCCGTCACCAGGCCGCGGTAGGGCTCGTGTGTGGCCAGCCGCACGCAGTGGCCGCCCGCCCGCTGTAGAGCCAGACCCAAAGCCACAGCCGGCTGCACATCGCCGCGAGTGCCCGCAACCTTGGGGAGGGGCGTGTGAGGGCGAGGGCACGTTTGAGAGGTGGCGGCGTAGCTGGGAGACACCCGGTAATTTCCCCAAGTAGCCCACGCCCGCACCAGCACTGCACCCAAGCTCCAGCCCACTCCCGCACCGCCCAACCCACGCTGGCGCCCCACGCACCATGATGACCACCCGCATCCGCGGCACGGAGCCGTAGCGCCGCATGCACTCCTGCAGGCTCATCTCCCGCTGCTGGCCCTGCGGCGCCTGGCCCGGCTGGCCAACTGGGTCGGCCTCAGCTTCGGCGCCATCAGCCACATCCGAGCTTACCCGCCACGGGTTACGGCGCAGCAGCCGCATGGCCGGCACTTCCGCCTGAGCCGAGCCGCCCTCGCCCGCACCTCCACCACTAGCCTCATTGCTGCCGTCGCCGTCGTCATCACCAGCCGAAGTGGCGCCGTGCCGGCTGTAGTAGCGCGAGCAAAGAGGCGAGCTCGCTGCCAGGCGGTTGATCAGAGCAGCCAGCCGGCGGGGCAGCAGCAGGAAGGCGCTAACGGCAATGGCCGTGTGAAGTAGCAGCACGCACGCGAGCAGCGAGCGCACGCCTGCTGCGGCGGGGCGTAGCAGTGCCGCCCACATAGCAGATCGCCGGTGGAAATTCTTCTTCAAGCAGTCGTCACGGAATACAGATAGTGAAATCACTTGTCTGGGTTTACACTGACGCTCGTTGCCGCACCGCTGGCTGAATTCGCCCTAACGCGCGGGTGACGTCACTGACTTTGACCCATTGCAAGCTTGGAACGCCCGCCACGCCACCCTCCATTCCGCCACTGCCACGACGTCACGCCACGCAACGCTTTGTGCGGGTAAACCTGAACGCCTACGATGCGGTCGCCCATACCTCATAAAGTTAAACAAACCTGCACCGCGCCCACGAGCGGCCCAGACCAAGGCCCAGACTATTCATTTGATAAGATGGCATGTCTCGCTACGGCACGCACGCTGCACTGCAAGCAAGGGTTGTGGCACGCCAGTGCTGTAAGTTGTGAACCCACTTACGCTTGAAGTAACTCATTCGTTGGAGGATTGAACTCAGGCAGAGCGCAAAGCCAACATGCAAACCTAGCAAACAGGCATAGTTCGACCATGCCGTGCAACAGCAGCCTGGCTTTCCCTCGCCCCCTCGCCTCCTCACAACTCCGCAGCGGCAATGAGCTCCCGCCGCCGGACGCTGCCTGCGCCGTTGATGAGGTTGTCGCAGAAGTCCTGTTGCGAGTCAGGCAGGCCGTCGCAGTTGTAGTCAAAGTCGCCCGCAGTGCAATCCTCCACAGTGATGGTTGCCAGGGTGCGGGTGGTCCTGGGGCGGGTGGGGGGCAGCAGGAGAGGGCCTTAAGGGGTGGCGCCACCGGTGGCGTTGAGGGGCAAAGCAAGGTACAGCGTGCCCACGGGATTTCAATCAAAGAAGGCCTGCTGCCGCCCTAACGACTTGAGGAGCTGCCACACCATAATCAAATGCGTGCACGCACAAAGACGAAACGCGTGAGCCGATTTGGTGACTTCTGGGTTCGCACCTGCACAGCCGCACGCGGGCGATGCCGGTGGCGGTCGTGAAGCGCTCCACTCCCACGGTCAGCCAGCCACCCTGCAGCGCACAGCGCGGCATAGCACGCAGCAGGCACAGCGGGGACACGTTCGCCAGGGCAGGGCTGATGCCACACACGGGGTAGAACCCACCTACGTGGACCCGAGGCACCGGCCGTCAACAGCTTTCCCCTCGTCCACAAGACCCCTGCGAGACGGTCGTCCACCGGTCCTGCGTACCTTGATGTTGGGGTCACTGTACTTGCTGGGCAGGGCGGGCGAGGTCCACACGCGGGAGATGTTGAATGCTGCCGACCCAAACCTGCAGCGGCCGTAACGGGATGTACACGGAAGTTCAGCGGGACTCAGCAACATGCGGTGCCACGAGCCCTGACCCCAACCAGCCCCTTCCACTGCGTGCATGGGAGGGACTGTGCAACGTTTTAGCCCGCGAGCTCCTGCCATCGTGTGTGCTCACACTTGTGTGGTGGTGGGGATGCCGGCTGTGAGCAGCTGCCTCAGCCCGGTCACCACCAATGGGTTGTCGGTCTTAGCGCTGGCGGTGCCATTGTACTCGTGCACGGCCACACGGCTGTCAAAAGCTGGTCGAAGTGCGTGGTCGAAGCTTCCGCGGGTCGACTGCCGCTGCCTGTGTTCGATGGCGGGGACGGCACGGGAAATGCGAAGGGTTGGGCACGCATGGCGGCGGGTTCCTGCTGCTGCGGCTCTGAACGGTGCATGCACCCGTTGCGCCCTGTGACCACGGTAGGTGTGCCCATCATCTCCAACAGCAAAATTCACCCGCAACCCCTTAGCATCCCGCGTCACGGCATGTCATCCGCCTATCAAGGCCACAACTCCCAGACCGGCTATCGATCACTGATGCTCGCGAGCGCCGCCCCCATCGCACCTGAGGCTGATAAACTCCCCAGCATCCCGGTGCCCCTGACCACCCCGCATCTCACCTGCGGCTGATCAACTCCCCAGCATCCCGGTGCCCCCGAGCGCCGCCCCCCACCGCACCTGAGGCTGATGAAGTAGGCCTGCTGCAGCAGCCGGTTGTTGGGCGCGGCGTTGGCGGTGAGACTGAAGGCCGCGGACATGCGGATGCGGATGAGGTTCTTGTCGCCCTGCGGATTGTGGGTCACACAGCGCGTAGGGGCCTGGTGGTCAGCTTCGTGCGGCTGGGTTGTGTGGGTGGCGCTGCAGCGCCGGCTCGGTTCACCCTTCCCTCTGCCATTTGCTTGGCCACAATCAAAACTTCCGCATCCCTGCACCACGGGCGCGTGTGCACACACGGTTACCGTTTGGCTAACATACCCCCGCCTCACCAGATGCATAGAGGGGAGTGAGAAGTAGTAATTGACTCCCTCGTCCATGTCCCACAGCTCGAAGTCGCCGGGCAGCACGCCGGTGTCGTCGCCCGCGACAGGGCTAGCCCAGCCCGCCTTGTAGGCCTGCCAACAGACAGCGTGGAGGATGGAGGACGAGTTGAGGTGAGCCAGCAGCTGCCACCACAAGCTCAGCGAATACCCCCTGCCAGCAAACGAGCGACACATTCACCCGCCAAGCGCCGTGCCTGCCAATATGCAGCAGCCGATCCAGCAGCCCGCTGAGGGAGCCCGCCCCACCTGTGGCGCCGACAGGCACACGGGCCCTGCGGTCATGCGGGAGGCGTCTGGGTAGCCGCCGCCCATGGGGTCGGTCATGTCGTCGTAGGCGCCCACGGTGAAGGAGCTGCCGTCGCTGCCGGCGGCCGGGTACAGCCTGGAGGAGAGGCATTAGGAGGCGGGAGGAGGCACACGGGTTGAGAGCAGCAGGATGCGGTGCTCGGGCGACGGTCAAGGAGACAGGTATGTGTGTTCCCAGGTCGAAATGGAGGAAGGAATTCGCGACCGAATGCAAGGGAGGCGCAACTGAACGTGGGTCGAGTGGCTAATGCCCCTCGCGCCCCACCCACCTGCCGGCGTGGTTCAGGCCGATGTTGTGACCCAGCCTGTCAGTTAAGGAGCGGTTTGGGGGGGGGGGCAGAAGTGGCGTGAAATCAGGCTTTAGACACGTTGGACGGCATACGTACGTGCAGTTGCCGCAGCCTGCCACCCATCATGGATTCCCGCTCCTCACTGCTCCTCGACTTACTCCTGGAAGATGGTGGTGGCGTCAGGCAACCCCTGCTTGGACCAGATGTCATCCGTCAGGCTGCAACGCACAGCAGCACACACAGCGAACACAGCGGGAAGACACATACCCTTGCCAGTGCTGTAACGGGCAAACAGCCCCGAGCGGCTACTTCTGAAGCCATGCGCGCGTAGACTGTGAGGCCATAGTTTCAAGCAGCAGCTCCGAACCAAACGTCCAGGCAGCCCTCCTACCCAATCCACACCAGCCCACCTAGGAGTGGAGCGGATCCATGAGATGCAGTGCGAGGAGCCGCAGCCGCTGTTGGCCATGCCCCTGAAGCCACAGGCGGGCGCCTCGCTCATGAGCAGCAACTTGCGCTTGTAGAAGCGGATGTTGGCGTAGATGGACGGCTGGTTCTGTGGGGCCGAGAGAAGTCGGGGACCGTATGTAGCGCCTGAGTGGCTGAGAAGGAGCGTTAGGCAGAGGTGTGCATGGCGAATACAGGAGGAGTGGCGGAATGGGTGCCGGTACCGCCCGCTGGCATTAGCATGGCTCGCTCACCGTCTGCAACCAGCGCTTGGCCAGCTCCCACAGCCCGTACCGCTCGTCGTTGCCGCAGCGGGTGGAGAAGTCATAGTTGTACTGCACACCTGTGAGCCGGTTGTCTGGGGGGGGGGGGTTACATTCATGATTAATAAAGAAGTGAAGTCGTAGGCAGGTACAGGGCGGGCAGGCGGGCGGCAGCAATGTTGGTCGGCAGCATGGATGGTCAGCCGGTGCTGAGACGGTCTGTGGCGTAAACCCTCCCAACACCCAAACCTGCGTACTTTGACCACTGCCGCCTGTCAACCCCAAACTAGGTTCCTGTTTCGGGAGATCCCCCTCCCCGCCTGCTTGCTAGCGCCCCCGACTGAGTTTAGCACAAACAACCCACTGCCCCGCTCGCTCCTTGATCCCCGATGCTCACCCGTGTTGGACGTGACCGCCACGGTGCCGCTGCAGGGGACCGACACCGGCCCAAACACCAGGTTGGTGTCAGGAGGGAAGCGCAACTTGTTGTAGGAGCACACCTGCGGAGGAAGGAGTTGTCACGAGCATGCTCTCGTGTGGCTAGACTTCTGGCATGCAGGCATGGGCAGCTGCCGACGCATGCATGCATGGGTCAATCGGGAAGAAGGGGGGTCGGCATCGTGTGCCACCACGACGACTCGTTGCCTGTCAGCTGTGCACGTGGACAGGCATATGGCTACTCACCTCGTGGTGCCTCTGCAAGGTGTAGTTGTTGGTGGTGGCAAAGCGGTTGAAGAACATGCGGTTGACGGTCTGCGTTTGGAAATGTCGGGCGGAAGCAAGACTGGGTGCGACTCAGGGCCTGATTTGGTACTGTTGTGCTGTCTGCAGGAGTAATTCTTGGTTGAGGCCAAGCACCGCAAAAACCCGTCGCTATGACATCAACCCTAGCGTACACACACACACACATACATACACACACACACACACACACACACACACACACACACACACACAAGGGCACTGCCTGTGTCATCTGTGGATCGTCAGGGGCCATCAGGGCTTCAGGAAGTCAGGACGGGTCTTGGCGCTTCTGGCTGGGGCTCGCTTTTCCAATGAGGGATCTATGGGCGGGCCTTTGGGCTGAGGGCTTTTAAGCCCCCGGGTATTGCTTTTGCTAAACTGTACTGTACCTTTCAAATGGGCCGGGTGCGCGGAGCTGGGGTAGTTTGGGCGACCTGGCGGACTGGGCGACGACGAGCTCAACTTCAACACCTTCGTCGCCCTGTTCCCGCTGGTCTCGGTACCAGCACCGCGCTATTTGTCTCTTAAGCCCGCGTCACAGGTCCGGGACCCCGTCCGGTGCCCGCGATGCATGCGCGATGTGCCCATCGGTACCGCTCGGTCACCTTCTGCGACCACCTGATGGCTCTGGTGGCTATGGCGGACGGCGGACCTCGTCACGGAGTACGGCCAGGTCGCCGAGGCGTACGGCGCGGCACTACCCGCGACACGTCGCGGCGCGTGGTCACTATCAGGGGGGTAAGTGGATTCTGGGGGGTGGGGGATGGGGGGCTCGTCACGCACGGCCGACGCGGCCACTGCGGCCGCGAGCGTGCCTAGCCTCGGTGCCGCCGTGGAGTGGGGAGCGGGAGGCCAGCTCCCGCCAGCCCACGGCGCACACACGTCACACGCACACACACCAGCTTGACACGCGTCTGGAAACGCTGCAACCGCCGCCCGCCACGTCCCCCATGCCGCCTCGACCCCGTTTAGTCGCAGTGCCACCGCTAACTCGCCCTCTTCCAATAGTGTTATTGTACTTAGTGGGCGGGATTTGGGACGCGTGATACCTAGCTTGTCTGCTGCACGCCGCCTCTCTTATCGCCGTTGCCATTCACATGCCCGTGACCCTTCCTCGCTGCCGCCCTATGCCCATGCTTCCACCTTTGCCTATAGGTGAGCTCGACTACGACCAGCGGGCGGGAATCTGGGGATTAGGCGTGCTGGGTAAACGTTGTTTAGCGCGCCCAGGGTGCGGAGCATGGACGCATACAGGTGCAACGCGGGGTCAGGCCGAATGGTCGCCCGTGGGGTTCCAGGCTTATCGCGGGTAAGTATGACTACCTGGGTCACGACAGTCACGCGACGCTCGGTAAAAATGGTGGGTATCGGTAAGTAACTCCGTCGCGTCATTGGGCGGGCTTTCGTTTCGTTTTTTAACACACACACACACACACACACACACACACACACACACACGCACACACACACACACACACACACACACACACACACACACACACACACACACACACACACGCACACCCTCATGCTGTTCATGCTACTCACGTCGCGAGTGTACGTGAGGTTCTTGCCGCACATATGCATCAGGAAGGTGAGCGACGTCAGGTTGTACGGCTGATCCCCAACGATGAAATCTGCCGGCATCACGGGAAAGAGTGGCGAGTAGTTGTTCCAGATCCCACAGTGACTGAGACCTCAGTGTGTTTTCTCACCGGTCAGATCCTCAACGCGTTTGCGGCCATGTACCCCACAGCTCCCACATGCCCCGCTGCATGCAACTACGGCCCAACACCCCTGTGTTCCTCACCCTTGCCGCCGTTGCTGCTGGTCTTCTTGAATGAAGTGATGCTGAGCCTGCCGCGCCCGCCCGGCGTCACGATGCCGCTGCTGAGATCCTGCAGGCTGCGCCGAGTGCCGGCCGCCGCCTCCAGCAGCACCCGCCGCCGGATGGGCGTGGAGGGATCCACCTGGGGTTCCAGGATGAGTCGGGGCGGGCCTTGCAATACAGTGGCGGGCGCGTGTGGCACAGCAGCTTCCCAGTACACGATGTTTGTCGGCGCGCGCCAGCCATCCTTGCAGCGCTGTACGGTAAATAGGCAGCAGCAAGACATGCCCCTCCGCGCGCCCCGTGCTCACCGCCTGTGTGACTGTCACATCCACCACATCGCCCGTACGCAGATCCAGTGAGGGGTCGGCGGGATCGGCGTCCGTCTGCACGGCGGCGTTCAAGAGGCCAGTGGCCGCGATCAGACCGTGAGCAATGTGCAAGGAAGTGCCTGACGTCGCAAGCTCGTGTTCGGCATTGGCCCATGCTGCTTGGCACGTTTTGCAGCACACCCGTTCATCGCCGAGGTGCATCCCTGTCGCCGCCCAACTTCAAGTCCCAGCCCTCTGCCGCTGCATCCCTCCGACCTCCCGCGCCACGCTCCCGCTCCCACCTCCTGCACGAAGTCGGTGCTGTTGTCCACCCGCTGCACCAGCGCTATCACGTCCGTCTCTGCCGCCTCGTCGGCCGCGGAGCCGCTCCACGCGTCGTCAGCAGGCCGCATGTGGCCGTAGGCAATGGCCACCTCGGCTGTGGATGGATGCAGGTAGGGTGCAGGTAGGGTGCAGGTGGGGTGCAGGTGGGGTGCATGTGCAGGTGTTCAGTGGCGGCCACAGGCCTCGTGGAAGTGATACACGGGCACGTCGTGAAAGGTCGTGCAAAGCGAAGCACGAGTGAGCGCAGATGTCATATGATGGGGCTGTGCCTTTGTCCCGGGCCTCTAGGTTACCGGAGGTAGTCTCGGGTCGTGTGCCCACTGCTCTCACCTTGCGCGATGGTGGCAAACACCTCTGTGATGGGTGGGGAAGGCCCGAACACAAGAGCTGGAGACGGCGCCGGCGAGGGAGGCGCTTGCGAGGGAGGAGGCGGCGAGGGAGGCAGGGACTGCACGGGCGGCGGTGGCAGCAGCGGTGGCGATGGCCGTGGTGACGGCGGCAAAGGCGGCCGGGGCGAGGGGGGCGGCGGCGGCGGAAATGGCGGTTGGGAAGCCACAACCGGCGGCAGTGGCGAGGGTGAAGGCGGTGGCCGCGACAGCGGTGGCGATGGCGGCCGCAATGGTGGCGGCGGAGACGATACCCGTGTTGAGTTGCTAACTTTCACTCCCTGCAAGAGTGGCATCACCGGCAGCAGCACACAGCCAATCACCAACAGCACACCCACTATGGCGTTGATGGCACCCACCCCCTTGCCCACCTGCTTCATCTGGGCCGCCCATCAGCACGTGTATCCGCGCAAACGCGGGAAGGAGCACTATGCCACACCCAACAACCCGCCCCGTCTGCCCAACCCGCATGGGCACCTGCCCCGCATCGGGTGCCGCTACACGCCTTCTCGCCGGTTGCGCACCTTGGTTGTGCACACCAGCCCCAGCGGCGTGAGGTTGATGCGCAGGGTGCCGTGTGTGGGGCAGGTCCGAAGGTCCACCTCCGCTGGCCAGCCGAACGCGCACCTGCACGCCGCAAACATCTCATACTGTCACGTGTAGGCGTCCCAAGCGCGCTAGTTAGCTCCATTACGGTATCCCATCCGTAGTGCGCGACCTGAACAACCCTGCGCAGGAGCCCTCTCGAACCAGAAGGTTTATTTACCAGTTGTCAGTATCAGATGCTGGATTGGTACCGCGCATGCGGGGTGCACGCCAACACCTGCCGCGCAGCCCGCCAGACCCCACCTTCCAGTGGTCCACAACATGCAAACACACGCACCCTTGGGTGCGCGCACCGGGGTCGGCTCGCCCCCCGCCTTCCCGCCCTTCCAACCGCTCGTTGCCCCCCACTCACCGCTTACACCGCAGCACGCACTCCGCGGCATCGAAGTCGCATCCACGACAGCTTGTGCTCGCTGACAGGACGCCAATTACAGCACGCCATGAGGCGAAAGGACAGGGCCGCTGGTCGTCGGACGCCGCACGGGCGCCTGCGGGCCGGAACGGAGGCCGGCGGGATGCAGTACACTTGCCAGACCTACAACCGAGGGATGCCTCCTGCCGTTAAACCAAAGTCCCTAACCCTACTTGCCCCGCGCAACCCGCCAACCCACGCCGCCAACCCGTTCTGGACACAGCACCACCCCGACTCGCCCGTGCCCCACCTTCCCGAACCGAAGTACCCACCCGCACCGATCGAATCCCCATCTGCTAATGCAACCCAGCCTACCAGGCTCGGCCCTAATGCTTTCCCTGTTCAGCTTCGTGCTCCCCCCATCGCGTGTCACCCAGGCCGCCCCACCAGCCATAAGCCCCGCTGCGTGCTGAGGGGCGCGACTTCTCCGTCCGGCATAGTGTGCTCAGGCTGGCCGCAACACTTATACCCCCTGCACCCCTCTCGCCGGTCGCCGGGACAGGCCTTCGAAGAGAGCATCCTGTCATCCCCAGTAACTATGTTGCCTTGCCCCCCATAAAGGCATTGCCGCATCCCACGCACCATTGCTCCTGCTCTGTAGACCCAGAAGTGCCAGGCACAGCAGCACATTTAGGCTCCGAAGAAGCATGGTCGTTCGTGTTTGCTACCGGCTCTCATACTTTCGCCTATGGGCCATTGTTAAATGCATCACCACTGCATAAACGTCAGTATATCAACTGAGCATAGTCGCGTGCCTAATGAGCGTGATATGTCGAGGGCGTTACTTGGGACAGCTTTTCGTCTGCCAACGGCGATTATGTCCTTGTTATCCATGCAGCAATACTGTAGAGAATCTCTTACAATGTATTCTTATGGAAGGAAGGTAACGAATGCGAATGAGAGACATGTGTGTTTCTGCCCCATTCTGCCGCTGCTCGGCACTTCCCCGCGAATCCCTGCGCCCGAATGCCCCCCATCATGTCCCTGCCCGCCGCGTCCCGGCACTCATCTCACCGTCCTTGCCATCTGCCTCTATTGCACATTGTGCAAATTCCTATTGCCACCGCAGGCCTGCGGACAGGCTCACACAAGCAGCGCTAACGAATTCCAGTAGGAACTAGGAAGCGCTCAACAAGGAAGTGTTTTTGCATAAATCGATGCACACTGATGATATGCCACTGTTGATTTGCGATGTGTCAAATTACAGGGAGTTCACGAAGGGCGTGGCCTCGCCGGTGTTGCGCGATGGTGCCCGATGGATCGCGCAACACCCAGGCCGACGTTCTACGTTAGGCCTCACTATTATGCAATGAAATACGCCTGAACAAATAATATCGTTCAGACCCACATTCATAAAACCCCTACCGCAAATCTCCAGGTTGCACAGAATCGGCAACACGAGAAGGCCTGCAAAGTTCCACAAATCGAAATGATGCTTTCATCGCATGTACGAACCAGGCCTGCGGTCCACGCATCGGCCAAGCGCTCAGCACAACTTGGAGGTCGGGGCTTCGCGCGGCTGCCTCCTCTCAGGGTTGCCCCTGTCCGGCTTGCACCCGATGCCAAGCCCGGCTTGCATGTGCGCCAGAGCTACGCAGGTAGGCGGGGTGCTTCAGACGTAGAAAGGCTGGGTTGACGGGCTGGGGTTTTCTATCCTTTCCCACACGCATGAGTTACTGCCCACAGTGCTGGTGCGCCACTCACCATTCTGGCTCAGACGCTGACGCTGCGCGTGCCGACCTGCTCACTGCGTAAACCAACCCTGATTTTTCGCCATTTTCCGGCCGTGCAGGCGGCGCCTCCGCCTCGGGCGCCTCCACCCAGCAGCTGGAGTCGCTGCGCAAGGAGCTCAAGGCGCTGGAGGAGGAGCGTGACACGGCAGTGGCCACCGGTGAGAGGCGTGTGTGAGGACCCGGATGCGCGGATGCCTCGGCTTGCAATGCGGGGCAGGGCGAGCTACGAATGCCTCCATTCCACAGTTACCCATCGCCAGCGTGTCCTGGCGCGCTGCAGCGTCTCCGCCTCCGCGTTGCAACACACACACACACACACACACACACACACACGCGCGCGCGCACCTGCACGGTCTTGCCCAGCCCCGTCAGGCGGCCCAGCATGTCTGTGCGCGCTCCCGGGTCTCCCATCAGCGGCTCCGAGGCGTAGTCGGGCGGCGTGGACACCAGCGGCTGCAGCGTCACACTGGGAGGTGGGGAGGAGGGGGAAGGGAGGGGAGGGGAGGTGGGGAGGAGGCAGGAGGGGGCGTGTGAGGATGGGCACTAAAGCCATACAGCGCGGAGCGGGCGTGCCAGGCATGGGCCCAACTGACGACGAGTGGTATGATGAAGCCTGGAGGCCGTGTCAAGAGGGAACCCAGTCGCCCTGTGGCGCAGTCCTGTAGCCGCTCACGACGAGAGAGCACACACAGTGCAACCCGCGCCAGCTGCCTCGCGCCCCCAGTGCGGCAGTGCCTTGAGCCTCGCCCCCCTCTCCTCCGCGCTCTCTGGGTTCTGGGGTGGCAATTGTTGACTTTGGGATTGAGACTATTTACCCGCCCCGCCCCGCCCCGCCCCGACCTGTCGTACAGTCCCGCCGCGGCGTACTGCTCCAGGTCCTCGGCGTTGGCGTCACTGCGCGCAATGAGGGTGGCGGCGCCGGGCGCCCGCAGCGCCGTGCGCTTGGAGGGCAGCGACACCAGCGTGGGGCCGGCACCTGGGAGACAGGCAGGGTGGGGCAGGGGGGGGGTTACATCACGGGGTTACATTCATGAATACGATAATTTAACGGGGTAGAGCTACATTCATGATTATATAAGAAGTAGAGGGGGGGGAAGAACTTGGGCACGTGGCGGCATGGGGACAGGCGGCATGCCCGTGTGGGGAGCGTGCAGCAGGAAAAGGACGAGGACAACACTCCTCTAACGGTCGGGAGAGAGCCGTGCGGAGGCGCGCGCGAATGATCAGCCCACCACCCGCACGAGTACATGACTGGTGGCCCCGTGTGTGCCCTCAACGGTGCCGCAACGGTGCCCCCACGGTGCCCCGCCGCCCCGGCGTGTGGCTCACCGCTGCCTCCGTCCAGCAGGTCCGCCGTGAAGCCTAGCGCGCGGCCGGGGTAGTTGCCCACCAGCGTCTCGCCCATACCCACCACCACCTCGCCCAGCATCTCGCCTGGGGGGGGGGGCGTACATTCATGATCAGTTTGGTGGTAGACGGTAGACAATACGGGGGAGGGGATGGAGGGGAGGCGAGGGGGGACAGCTGGGGTTAGGCACGCGTATGCGTGTGTGTATGCGTGGGGTAGTCAAGGTGCGGTGATGCCGCGGCTCTGCGGGTGATGCGGGGAAGGCCCAGGCAGCCCTGCAAGCCAAGAGCCCCTTCCCCACAACCCGGCATTTCTTCACTGGGTACTCACCCGGCGTTTGTGTGACGGGGTTGGATGTGTGCAGCACGAACGAGTAGTTGAAGGGAAGCACCTGTGTAGCCAGGGGCGCAGCAGCAGGGGTGGGCAGGGTCACGTAGGCGGAGTTGAGCACCACATCCCCCGAAAAAGGGGGGAGGAAGCGTGTCTCCCCGCGGTGTGTCCCTCACAACTTCTCCCGCCAGACCACACGCGCTCCCAGGCCCCCGTCTCGCACTCCTAGCAACCTACTGACGTGGCGTTTCATCCCGCTCATCCCCCCAGCCCCCTCCCCGCCTTCACTTCTCATACAGTCATAAAACGTAACCCCCGCCCACACACACACACTAACCCCGCCCCCACCCCCCCCCCCGCCCCCGCCCACCTGCTGCAGCAGCAC